>NC_056433.1:34437807-34697810 GCF_018296145.1 Oncorhynchus tshawytscha | reverse complement strand
TGTATGCACTGGACAGCCTTAACTATTTTTTAATTGACCTTTATTTAACTAGGCAGGTCAGTTAAGAAGAATATCTTGTTTTCAATGACAGCTTAGGGAGGTAGCATGACAGTTTTTTTAATTTGTCAGTTTGGGGATTTGATCTTGCAACCAATCAGTTATTAGTCCAACAATAACCACTAGGCTACCTGCTGCCAAACAATGGAATGTGTACCCATGAAATGGAGTATCAGTATACTCAGTGACACTTACAGAACACCATTTTCATAGGTTTACAGAAATATTAGTGACTTCGCACTTATTGCAACTCTTTGACTGTGGGAAATCACCTCACTATTCAGCCTATTGTGCATATCGGAAATCCATATTGCACTCAGCCTTACCTATGGATTGTGCACCGATGAAATGGGGTATCAGCCTACTCAGTGACACCCATTTGGACCATTTTTTCCTGTCCTGCTAAGCATTGAAAATGTACCGAGAACTTTTTGGTGTCAGGGAAAACGTATAGAGTAAAAAGTTCATTATTTTCTTTAGGAATGTAAGTGAAGTAAAAGTAAAAGTTGGAAAAAATACAAATAGTAAATAAAGTACAGATACCCCCAAAAACGATGTAATTAGTGCTTTAAAGTATTTTATTTCAGTACTTTACACCACTGCCCATTATTTCACAACAGCTCAGTGAGCTATGTACTAGACTTGATGTATTTGCTCCATCTAGTGCTAAGAGTATATAGTTCATTTGTAGTGACTTTGCCTTAACAACCTTTCACTGCAGTGAGCTAAATCAGGGTCACACAAAGTGTTTCTTGGTAGTCTTAAACACATCTACTTTGAAAACAAAGTATACACCTCACACACATGGTTATGGGCTTAAAAAAGAAGACACATGTACCACGTCAGATATAGAGTTGAAATGTATTCAATTATGAGTTGGCATTCCAATATTACACTTTATATACATCACAGAATATTGAAATATGACTCAACCGTTTGAAATAGAAACACCAGTTTTTCTGCAGTCTTTTTAAGTTATGTTTATTAATTATGAAATGACAAATATTAATAATATTCCACCCATGACTGCATCATTTGACTGCAGGAAAGGCTACTATGGTCATATTAATTTGATTGGTTAATCAGACATGGTATTCCTTCCTTCCTTCCTCTAATTCTGGGTACATTTGACTTTTCTTTAAGTAGTGTACAGGACAGAAATAAGTCAAGTGACATAGTCTACATGTCAACAGAACATATCAGTGAGTGGAATCAAGTCTCTTGTCTCTCCAGGGACTTGGACGGCTTTCAGAGACGCTGCTGCCACATCATTGGCACTTCCTACAACTTGTGCTCCTGCACGATCACACAAGTGCTCTGCACAAATGTCTAACACGTACACAGCAACAGTATGCTCTCACGAGTTCAAGGCAACAAGCCGCACTACCAGACACCAAAGATCATTCTTGGCATGAGCTCTCAGACTAGGCAAATGACATTCTCCATCACTAAAGGCATTTGATATGCATATCTATTGATTAGGTGTTTTGCCTATATGTTGTGTACAACCTTTGATGATACACCTTTGATGATATATTTAGGCAGATTATATATTTTTACCTGTTTTTGCATGACATCACATTTCATGTGTGTTTCTGCATATGTACCAATATCTTCAAATCAACCTAAACCTACCAAGGGCCCAACTGGACATCCAATGACAGTGTACGCACTAGCTTATAGAAGCAGCACTTCTTAGTTTTTCCCATGCAAAGGCCTTTAGCCTACAACCGTCCTTCGTAATTACGTCATAGACTCCTACCTCTATCACCTTTACCTGCAGCTGAATATCTCGCCGGGTGCGGTGGCATGTTCCTGTAATCCAAGTCACTGGGAGGCTGAGGTTGGTGGATCAAGTGAGCTGAGGAACTCTGGGCTGCAGCACGCTATGTCGAACGGGTGTCCACGCTACGTTTGGTATTGATATGAATAACACATTCAAATCTCAATGCAGTATCCATTAGTTACTATTTTACAGGGGTCTCATAGCATTTCGTATTATTCCGTACATAAACAATCCATTCAGCTTCAGGGAAGTCGCCAGAACGAGTCAGTTGGACAAGCATTTGATTTCTATAGGTGGGCTGTTTTTTATCACGGGACCGCCCACATTGTCTTTATGGGTGCCAGAGGGGGTGTGGAATATGGCCAATATACCACGGCTAAGGGCTGTTCATTGCGCGACGCAACTCAGAGTGCCTGGATACAGCTCTTAGCTGTGGTATATTGGTCACATACCACAAACACCCAAGGTGCCTTATTGCTATTATAAACTGGTTATCAATGTAATTAAAGCAGAAATAACTGTTTTGTCATATCCGTGGTATACGGTCTGATATACCATGGCTGTCAGCCAATCAGCATTCAGGACTCGAACCACCCAGTTTATAATAAAGACCATAGGCAGCTCATGAGACACAAGTTTGGGGAAGCTTACAATTTATCCTACCATCTCCGTGCCAGTTATGATGATTTTTATATGAGCAATTTCGTGGAACAGTTTCATTTCAATAACAATGTTTTCATTTCTCTAAAATATTACGTGGTTAATCATAAAAATGTTAATTAAAATGATAAAAATCTAAATGTTAAAATTCAACTAATGTTAGAGCACCAGCCTTTGACATAGAGTATGGACACATTGATACCCTGTGATCCATTGGCGTCTAAAGGAATTAGCGCATGGAACTCAGAGATAGCCTATAGTCCAATGCAGCAGTTGGCCAATAACTTCCACCTTCAACCAAGTAAAATACATAGGCCTGAATGAAATAAAAACAGAAAATATCCTGATGAAAATTCAGGTTCTTTCAATTGCATTCATATATACTCTGCCTGTCTGCCTCCCTTTCTATCTGTCTTGACTTGAGCTATCGCTAGTGAAGTGCAACATTGTATCAACTCAGCAGGTTGCCAACTTGCTCATTGTTATCAACTTCTTAAGGGCCGGGGGCAGTGTTCGGAAATTCGGATGACTGACATGCCCTAAGTAAACTGTCTGTTACTCAGGCCCAGAAGCTAGGATATGCATATAGTTGGTAGCATTAGATAGAAAACACTCTAACACACTAAAAGTTTCTAAAACTGTTAAAGTAATGTCTGCGAGTATAACAGAACTGATATGGCAGGCAAAAACCCGAGGAAAATCCACCCGTAAAAAGAAAATGTTGAGCTCCCAGGCCATTCCTATGTTGGCCTATTGAATTTCCAACCAAAAAGGACCCAGATTGCAGTACCTATGGCTTCCACTGAATGTCAACAGTCTTTATAAAAGGTTTCAGGCTTGTTTTTTTAAAATGAACAAGTAGTAGTTTTTCCAAGGTGTACCTCATTAGAAAAGTAGTCTTGATGCGAGAGTGAATGAGGTGCGCGCTCTTCGTTATTTATCTTCCTTATTGAACATACTATTCTCCGTCTTAAATATGATCATTTATTTAGATATTAGAGTACCTGATGATTAATTAGAAAGATCGTTTGACTTGTTTGGACGAACTTTACCGGTAACTTTTTGGATTGGTTTGTATGCTTGTTGAACGAGTGGATTAGTGAAATCAATGGCACCAACTAAACTGACTTTTTTGGATATAAAGAAGGACTTTATCGAACAAAACGACCAGTCATTGTGTAGCTGGGACCCTTGGGATTGCAAACAGAGGAAGATCTTCAAAGGTAAGTGATTTATTTAATCGCTATTTGTGATTTTGTGACGCCTGTGCTGGTTGAAAAAGTATTTTGATGTGGGGCGCTGTCCTCAGATAATCACATGGTATACTTACCCCGTAAAGCCTTTTTGAAATCTGACAATGCGGTTGGATTAACAAGATATTACACTTTTAAATGATGTAAGACAATTGTATTTTCATGAATGTTTAATATTACGATTTTTGTATTTTGAATTTCGCACTGCAATTTCACCGGATGTTGTCGTAGGTGTTCCGCTAGCGGTTCATGCACCTTAAGAAGATTTATCAGGACAGAGAAACCACACACATGCTCATTGATCACATGGAGCACTACAAATAAAAGAAAATGAAAAAAATGACTCAGAGAATGAGAAATGACATGCATTAACAGAAATTAATGTAACCAGCATGCGCTGACCAACTGGCGAGTGTCTTCACTGACATTTTCAACCTCTCCTTGTCTGAGTCTGACATACCAACATGTTTCAAGCAGACCACCATAGTCCCTGTGCCCAAAGGTAACCTGCCTAAATGACTACCGACCCATAGCACTCATGTCTGTAGCCATGGCTCACATCAACACCATTATCCCAGAAACCCTAGACCCACTCCAATTTGCATGCCGAACAAACAGATCCACAGAGGACGCAATCTCTATTGCACTTCACACTGCCCTTTCCCATCTGGACAAAAGGAACACCTATGTGAGAATGCTATTCATCGACTACAGCGCAGCGTTCAACACCATAGCCCCCTCTAAGCTCATCACTCATCGCTAAGGACCCTGGGACTAAACACCTCCCTCTGCAACTGGATCCTGGACTTCCTGAAAGAGCCGCCCCCAGGTGATAAGGGTAGGTAACAACACATCTGTCATGCTGATCCTCAACACGGGGACCCTCAGGGGTGCGTGCTCAGTCCCCTCCTGTACTCCCTGTTCACTCATGACTGCATGGCCAGGCACGACTCCAACACCATCATTAAGTTTGCTGATGACACAACAGTGGTAGGCTTGATCACCGACAACGATGAGACAGCTTATAGGGAGGAGGTCAGAGACCCCCCGCACATTGACACATTGACTCTGTACCGGTACCCCCTGTATATAGCCCCGCTATTGTTATTTACTGCTGCGCTTTAATTATTTGTTATTCTTATCTCTTTCTTTTTTAGGGATTTTCTTAAAACTGCTATGTTTGTTAAGGGCTTGTAAGTAAGCATTTCACTGTAAGGTGTTGTATTCAGCGCATGTGACAAATAAAATGTGATTTGATTTGAAATGACAGGGATTAATGGTACATTTACTAAGCCTGCTGGTTACATATGTAATGAGGAATTGATAAAATAAACAATCAACAATTCACACAATGAAACAAACAATGAATGTGCAAAAATTGGCGGGAGACAGCAGAGCACATTCTGGAGAGCTGAGTGCATGCATTCTGGAGAGAGGCGCCACACATCCCTCTCCTTCTTTTTGTCTCAACATTTTAAATGATACTCAAGACACATTATCTTCACACATTTTAGATGCTTTTCACTGACAGCCGCAATTCAATAATCAGCTAGGCCTATTGCCACACACACTGCCCAAGTTGCTGGCTTCCCAAATGGGCATAGGCCTATGCACTTGTGATTTGAAACAACCCACAGCTATTTAAAAATAATAATAATCTAATGATCCTCTGTGGCTAAGTCAAGCTCTCTGGTAAAGTATTTTGAATGATTTTATTTAGAGAGGAGTAATTATATAATTTTGGCAAAACATACATTTAGTTTAGGGGAAGCCAGCATTCAAACAGAACACTGTGCTCTTGCCAACCTTTCTTTCTAATTTGCAAGTGGATGAAAACAGATCTGTATATAATGACGAGATGCTCATGTCTCTGCCCTAACAATTTGAGTCGTTTTCTTAAAGGCGGGAATGCAGGCGACAAGCTTATGTCTGCATGTTATGCACACAGAAACATATTGGACTTATTCAGGACAGATTTTGGAGTGTGAGTCCTATCGCTTCACATCTTCCTCTCTGCTGAAACTAACGAGAGAAACAGCGCCAGCCTGTAGACCATGTACAGTATCTGATGCTGTCTGGTCAGAAAAAGTATGAAATGCCATAATTATTTTGTCCAGACAGCATCAGATACATGGTCTACACATACGGAGACAGAGGGAAGCCGTTTCACTCGCTCAGATGCTTTATCTGAGATTGATGCGTCTTTCTGTCGACCCAAGTCTCAGTCAAATAGATCATTTATTTTATTTGGATGGGCAAGGAGGTACTGTAGGGCAGGCCAGTCCCCCTAGGGCTCACACATAATGCCAGTCCTGTTTAGTATATGTTACATTTCATATATGTATTAATTTGTGTATGTCCATCACCCATTTCGATGTATATGTTACGAAATAGCAAAACTTATGTTACGAATGTTAGCTAGGTGGCTCATGCTAACATTAGCTAGCTGGCTAACATTGTCTAGGCAAGGGGTTAGGGGAAGGGTTAGCTAACATGCGAAGAAGTTGAAAAGTAGCTAAAAACTACCAAGTAGTTGCAAAATGGTTAATTAGCTAACATTTTTAAGTTGTCCGTGATGAGATTCGAACACGCAACCTTTGGGTTGCTTGACGTTCTTGTTTTTGACTTAAGTAACCATACTAACCATACCAAACAAAACATACCAATGTGAGTGTCCCGGATTTAGGTTTACTATGTTACATCTAATGAGACCAGTCTGGTACTGTAACATTATTGTCCCCCACAATGAAATCAGGGAGGGGACTGTGGATCTTCCTGCGTCCGTACTTCATCACACGCAATATCTGCATAAAGCACTGGCACGATTTTGACGAAACTTAGGTGAATGATGCGTTTTGACATAGAGATCTGTCATTTACAAAATTACTGATTGGCCCAAGTTGGGAGCTATAGTAATTAACAGAAATGTGTTAGTCACATGCAATATCTCAATTGGCCCAAGGGAGGGTGCTACATCATTCATGGGGGACAATGTTTATTGTTGCATTGCTACTAGTTAGTAAGATGCAGAATGAAAATGAAACACTTGTTTTATCGTTTATTGATTTCCGCATTTTCTACAAGTCACCTCGATGAACCAAAGCTGGCTAAGCTTCATTAGTTTGTCACAAAAATATCAGTGTCTTCATCTTTTAAGTTTATAACAGCACACTTCACAAGAGAAAAATACCTTCAAAACTCTTAGAAAACAAATATTGGAGACACCACCACTAATTGAAAAGTATAGTTTTAGATTTACATTTTCCTTTTTTAAATGATCTATCAGACATAACTTGTACATATTGCATCTTCCCACAAAGCTAGAGTCTAAATGATTTGTAATTGTCTGTTAACTTTAGCCTCCGGTGTGTCTAGGACTGAAGGAGTATGAGAACATTGAAATGAATACAATTAAGCACAATAAAACATAGAGGTTCAAATGAACAGAAAATAGGTTAAAAGGAACAATTAGCACTGGCAAATCTGACTGGCAAACAATTTCACTCAGCAATATCCCCCCCCATTACCATAATCACAATTCAGTAGACCGCAGGACAGCAGTATTATAAAGGTTGTGGCTGTTTTATCCAAGCAGCAAATAACCCCTAACCAACCAAAATGCATAGAATAGCTCTGGTCGTTACAGGTCTATAGTGCATGTTTATTATCCTCCTGGTAAAAGTCAGAGAGTATTTTGTGGGAAAACATTGCTACATTCAACAATTCAGTACATACAGTGCATTCAGAATGTATTCAAGCTCCTTGAACTTTATCAAAATTTTGTTGCAGCCTTATTCTAAAAAGGATTCAATAGTTTTTTTTCCCCACATCAAAATATATACACACTACCCCATAATGACATATCAAAAACAGGTTTAGACATTTTTTCAACTTTATATAAACCCCCCCGAAATATCACATTTACATCATTATTCAGACCCTTTACTCAGTACTTGTTTGAAGCACCTTTAGCAGTGATTACAGCGTTGAGTCTTCTTGGGTATGACGCTACTAACTTGGCACACCTGTATTTGGGGAGTTTCTCCCATTCTTCTTTGCAAATCCTAAATGTGGAAAAAGTGAAGGAATCTGAATACTTTCCAAATGCACTGTATAACATCGTAGTGGATATGTTAGAGAATGTTATCATGTCATAGTGGCTATTTTAGAGTAAGTCATTGTCAGTTTAAGATAATTACATGATGTAATTGTGGCCGTTGTAGATCATGCCATTATGATGTCATAGAATTTCTTAAATAATGTCACTTTGGATTTTCCTGAATCCTGTTTCAGAAGGTTATGACAGTGATAGTGATTTAGAGCAGCAACACACTAGAGACAATTCAATGTGCGTGTTCTTCACCCCCTTACAGACAGATGGATACTGTGTATCAAGGCTACATAGGTCCATAAATGTGTATAGCCTACTATATGAATACCCTCATTCAAGAACATACAAATGTTCCCATCATACATATAGGAGAGAATACTGCCAATCTGTGGAAATATTACTCAGTTGCTCACAAACCAGTAAAAAAAAATAAGACAAACACCCAATTACAAACCCTCTAATGGCCCGGAGTTAACAGTAACAGATATACTAAAGAACACAGGATGAGGAGAGCCAATCGGTTATCAGTCCAAGAAGCAACTAGATTAGGTAACAGCAATGGCAGTAACATTCAGGCTCAACTAATAAACATCTGATACTGACCAAACATGCATAAAGCTGCACACACAAAAAAAATCCTCACTGCAGCATTTAATATTTTTTTTTTACAGAGAAATTATGCCAAATCACAGCATTAAAACAAAAATATAATTCATCTCACATTTATACACAAGTATAACACCAAAGACAAAACAAATTCCATCTAAAAACAAACACACACAATAAGATACATCAAATTATTGCCAACTCTTTGATTCACATTTGTTTCAAACAAAACATCACATCTTGGGCTTTCCTTCAGCATTCAGATATCACTGAGGTACAGTATGTCATTGCAGCTCAGACACGAGAAGTGCTTTAGTTCAACTACTACTCCACATATAAGTCTACTTAGAGGCCAAAGTAGACTACTGAATAGTTTCTGTGCAAGGAGGACAGAGCTATACGAGAATAAACTGCATAATCAGACCTTTAACAACTAGATGGTGCGCAATTTCTAAAATTAAAGAAGTCTCTGCTTGGTTCTGCTTGCCTGAGTTAGAATACCTCATGATAAGCTGTAGTATTTTTCATAGCTGGCTATTTACCACCACAAACTGATGCTGGCAATAAGGCCGCACTCAACGAGCTATATTAGGGTCATAAGCCAACAAGAAAATGCTCAGACAGCAGCAGCGCTCCTAGTGGCCACTGATTTTAATGCAAGAAAAAAAAACATTTCAGTTTACTCATTTCTACCAGCATTTCACCTACACAACCAGTAGTGGTGGAAAAAGTACCCAATTGTCATACTTGAGTATAAGTAAAGATACCTTAAGAAAATGACTCAAGTGAAAGTGACCCAGTAAAACACTACTTAAGTCTAAAAGTATTTGGTTTTAAATGTACTTTAGTATCAAAAGTAAGTTTAAATAGCCAAAATATACTTAAGTATCAAAATTTAAATTATAAATCATTTCAAATTCCATTATATTAAGCAAACCAGACAGCACGATTTTCTTATTTTACAAAGTATTTCTGCTAAGTGAGTCTGCCAGATAATAGGCAGTAGGGATAACCAGGCGAATCTGACCATAACTCGATCTTCCTGATTCCTGCTTACAAGCAAAAACTCAAACAGGAAGCACCATCGACACGCTCAATTGGAAGTGGTCCGATGAAGCGGATGCTATGCTACGCTACATCACCGTTTTCCTAGCACAGAATGGAATATGTTCCGAGATTCATTCGATGGCATTGAGGAGTTTACCACATCAGTCACCAGCTTCATTAATAAGTGCCTCGACTGCATCATCCCCACAGTGACCGTACATACATATCCCAACCAGAAGCCATAGATTACAGGCAACATCCGCACTGAGCTAAAGCTTCTGCTTTCAAGGAGCGGGACACTAATCCGGACACTTATAAGTCCCACTACGCCTTCCGATGAACCATCAAACAGGCAGTGTCAATACAGGACTAAGATCGAATCCTACTAAACCAGCTCTTATGTTCGTCAGTTTGCAAGCCTTGCTCTATCCATCACAGATTACAAAAAGAAACCCAATCACGAGCTGCCCAGTGATACGAGCCTACCAGACGAGCTAAATGCCTTCTATGCTCGCTTCAAGGCAAGCAACAATGAACAATGCAAGAGCATCCGTTGAGCAGCTGGCAAGTGTCTTCTCCACTGACACTTTCTACCTGATCCAGTCCGTAATACCTACACTACCGTTCAAATGGTGAGTCACCTGGAAATGTCCTTGTTTTTGAAAGAATAAATTAGTTTTTGTCCATTAAAATAACATCAAATTGATAAGAAATACAGTGTAGACATTGTTAATGTTGTAAATGACTATTGTAGCTGGAAACGGCTGATTTTTAATAATATCTAAATAGGCGTACAGAGGCCCATTATCAGCAACCGTCACTCCTGTGTTCCAATGTCACGTTGTGTTAGCTAATCCAAGTTTACCCTTTTAAAAAGGCTAATTTATCATCAGAGAACCCTTTTGCATTTATGTTAGCTCAGCTGAAAGCTGTTGTTCTAATTAAAGAAGCAATAAAACTGGCCTTCTTTAGACTAGTTGAGTATCTGGAGCATCAGCATTTGTGGGTTCGATTACAGGCTCAAAATGGCCAGAAACAAAGGACTTTCCTCTGAAACTCGTCAGTCTATTCTTGTTCTGAGAAATGAAGGCTATTCCATGTGAGAAATTGCCAAGAAACTGAAGACCTGGTACAACGCTGTGTACTACTCCCTTCACAGAACAGAGCAAACTGGCTTTAACCAGGATAGAAAGAGGAGTGGGAGGCCCCGGTGCACAAGTGAGCAAGAGGACAAGTACATTAGTGTGTCTAGTTTGAGAAACCGACACTTCACAAGTTCTCAACTGGCAGCTTCATTAAAATTGTACCCGCAAAACACCAGTCTCAAGGTTAACAGTGAAGAGGCGTCTCCTGGATGATAGCCTTCTAGGCAGAGATGCAAAGAAAAAGCCATATCTCAGACTGGCCAATAAAAATAAAAGATTATGATGGGCAAAAGAACAGACACTGGAACTCTACCTAGAAGGACAGCATCCCGGAGTCGCCTCTTCACGGTTGACGTTGAGACTGGTGCTTTGCGGGTACTATTTAATGAAGCTGCCAGCTGAGGACTTGAGGCATAAATTTGACATTTTAAATTGACATTTTTTTTGTTGCTTTTCTTTAAAATACAAAAACATTTCTACGTGACCCCAAACTTTTGAACGGTAGTGCACGTTTCAAGCAAACCACCATATTCCTGTGTCCAAGAAAGCCAAGGTAACATGTCTAAATGACTATCGCCCCGTAGTACTCACATCTGTAACCATGAAAGTCTGGTCATGGCTCACATCAACACAATCATCCCAGACACCCTGGACCCACTCCAAATCGCATATCGTCCAAACAGATCCATGGATGAAACAGTCTCTATTGCACTCCACACTGTGCTTTCCCACTTAGACAAAAGGAGCACCGACGTGAGAATGCTATTTAATAACTACAGCTCAGGGTTCAACACCATAGTGATGAGCTTTGAGGGCACTAAGCTAAGGTCTCTGGAACTGAACACGTCCTCTGATTCAGAGGGGTTGGGTTAAATGTGGAAGACACATTTCAGTTGAACAACTGACTAGATTTCACCCTTTCCCTCTGCAACTGGATCCTGGACTTCCTGATGGGCCTCCCCCAGGTGGTGAAGGTAGGCAATACCGCATTCACCACGCTGACCCTCAACACAGGGGTGCCACACAGTCTTGTACAACTAACCATGTGTGGACACATTTCAGTCCAATTCAAAATCCTAATTCTCCCCAACCCCTAAACCAAACCTGAAAACCTAACACTAATTTTTAATGCTAAACCCGCTAGAAATAGCATTTGACCTTCTGGGTACATTTGCTTGGTCCCCACTTGGTCAATTTTTTGTTAGTGTACTATTCATGAGGGAACTTCTGGTGCCCACAAGTATAGTTAAAAACGAACATGCACGCTGCTGCTGTTACTACTGTGTATTATCTATCCTGAGGCCTTGTCACTTCACCCCTATTTATATGTACACAACATAGCTACAGTTGAAGTTGGAAGTTTACATAAACAAGTTTTAATGACTCCAACCTAAGTGTTTCAACCACTCCACAAATTTCTTGTTAACAAACTATAGTTTTGGCAAGTTGGTTAGGACATCTACTTTGTGCATGACACACAATTGTTTACAGACATATTATTTCACTGTATCACATAATTCACTGTATCGCAATTCCAGTGGGTCAGAAGTTTACATACACTAAGTTGACTGTGCCTTTCAACAGCTTGGAAAATTCCAGAAAATGATGCCATGGCTTTAGAAGCTTCTGATAGGCTAATTAACATAATTTGATTAAACTGGAGGTGTACCTGTGGCTGTATTTCAATGCCTACCTTCAAACTCAGTGCCCATTTGCTTGACATCATGGGGAAATCAAAAGAAATCAGCCAAGACCTCAGAAAAAAAATTGTAGACCTCCACAAGTCTGGTTCTTCCTTGGGAGCAATTTCCAAACGCCTGAAGGTACCACGTTCATCTGTTCAAATAATAGTATGCAAGTATAAACACCATGGGACCACGCAGCCATCATACCGCTCAGGAAGGAGACGCGTTCTGTCTCCTAGAGATGAATGTACTGCAAAATGTGCAAATCAATCCCAGAACAGCAAAGGACCTTGTGAAGATGCTGGAGGAACCAGGTACAAAAGTATCTATATCCACATAACCTGAAAAAAAGACAAGACTACGGTTTGAAACTGCACATGGACAAATATTGTACTTTTTGGAGAAATGTCCTCTGGTCTGATGAAACAAAAATAGAACTGTTTGGCCATAATGACCATCGTTATGTTTGTAGGAAATAGGGGGAGGCTTGCAAGCCGAAGAACACCATCCCAACCGTGAAGCACGGGGGTGGCAGCATCATGTTGTTGGGGTGCCTTGCTGCAGGAGGAACTGGTGTACTTTACAAAATAGATGGCATCACTAGGCAGGACAATTATGTGGATATATTGAAGCAACATCAAGACATCAGTCAGGAAGTTAAAGCTTAGTCACAAATGGGTCATCCAAATGGACAATGAGTCCAAGCATACTTCCAAAGTTGTGGCAAAATGGCTTAAGGACAACAAATCAAGCCCTGACCTCAATCCTAAAGAAAATATGTGGGCAGAACTGAAAAAGCGTGTGCGAGCAAGGAGGCCTACAAACCTGACTCAGTTACACCAGCTCTGTCAGGAGGAATGGGCCAAAATTCACCCAACTCACTGTGGGGGAAGCTTGTGGAAGGCTACCCAAAATGTTTGACCCAAGTTAAACAATTTAAAGGCAATGCTACCAAATACTAATTGAGTGTATGTAAACTTCTGACCCACTGGGAATGTGATGAAAGAAATAAAAGCCCAAATAAAATCACTCTACAATTATTCTGACATTTCACATTCTTAAAATAAAGTGGTGATCCTAACTGACCTAAGACAGGACATTTTAACTAGGATTAAAATGTCAGGAATTGTGAAAAACTGAGTTTAAACGTATTTGGCTAAGGTCTATGTAAACTTCCGACTTCAGCTGTACCTCAATTACCTAGTACCCCTGCACATCGTTTGTATACTGCCATGTTATTTTGAATCATTATTCTTATTTACTGTGTATTTAATCCCCACGTCCCTATTTTTATTCAAAAAAGATATCTTATCTTTAGCTCTGCATTGTTGGGAAAAGGACCCGTAGTAAGTAAGCATTTCACTGGTTGTCTACAAAGTATGTGAAACATAAAATTTGATTGGATTTACAGTCCTAGTTAGTGGACTTGTGATTGTACCAGTGACCTAACCATAACTATTTTGGTTTTCAGAAGAAATATTAGAAGCATATCAAGCTTTGGGTTCAGCATCTGTCTCACTACATTCAATTTTCTTTCTTTCTCTCATCTTCCAACGATATCAGTGCTTTGAGTAAATTATATTTACAAGTCAAGTGGAGACACTGCATATCTATAGATAGACTCCTGATTCAGCTGTATGTATATGTGCTTCCATACTCAGATTCAAAGTGCATTTGGCCCTATGGGTTTCCCTCCCTCCCCCACCCCACCATAGAGCAGCTCAGGTGGGTGTAACACCTCCAGACTCAGGTCACAGGCTGGAGGCTTGGTCCTGCTGCTGCAGCTGTGTGTGGTGAGCAGTGACGGGGGTCGCGGGTTCACTGTCCTTTGGCCCCTCCACCCCCCGTGCGTACATCAGCACCAGAGTGACTGTGGCAAAGGTGACAGCATTGACGGGAAACGCCCTGAGCAGGGTGGAGGTGAGACCTCGCGTGAACACTATGAGCCCCTCCCTCTTCACACTCTGCCGCACGCAGTCAGCGATGCTGCTGTACTGGTAGACTCCGCCCACCCCGTCTGCCTGGAGGCGGGACTTAATCACATCCACAGGATAGGTGGACAGCCAGCAGGTGACCCCGGACATCCCGCCAGCAAAGAGCAGCTTGGGGATCATGTAACGGTCGCCGGGCTCGCAGCCAATGGAGCGGGTTAGGATGTCGTAGGTCAGGAAGTAGACTCCAAAGCAGGGGGTCTCTCGGATCAACGTGGTGACCATGCCGCGGTTCACGCCCAGCAGCCCCTCCCGCTTGTAGATATGTGCTAGACAGTCCAGGGAGTTCTTGTACAGCTTCCTCTTGGACTTCTTCTCCCCGGTGCCTTAGTAACACAGTAGAAAAATAAAAGTTAATACGTGAAGGTTGCCAAAACAGGTCAAATACTTGGTCATGAATTCATAAACATATACAGGTAACTGCCAAAATAAGGGGAACACCAACATAAAGTGTTTTAATAGAGCATTGGGCCAGCATGAGCAAGAACTGATTCAATCCAACTGGGCATAGATTCTACAAGTTTCTGGAGCTCAATTGGAGGGATGCTATATTCCATCATTTGAAGTTTTGTTGATGGTGGTGGAAAAAAAATTCTCAGGCACCCCTCCAGAATCTCCCATATGTGTTCAATTGGGTTGAGATCTGGTGACTGAGATGGCCACGGCATATGGTTTACATCGTTTTCATGCTCATTAACCCATTCAGTGACCACAAGTCTATCCGATCTTCAGCATCCAAAAGAAGGAATAATTTAATCGTCCTCCCTTTTATAGTCAAATGATGCCGCCTCCTATGGAAACCCCCCTCAGTGCTAACCACTCTACCCTCTAACAGTTTTGAAGCGATCAACCGTGATTAAAACTCCACACTCAGTCTCCCACGAATTAAAAAAAAAGGGTCAAATGTGGTTCCAACATGCCAAAAAGAACACTGAACATAGACAAGCAAATGTCAACTTCAGGTAATATGACACTTTCAATTTCACAGGCACACCAATTCTGATCTTTTGACCAATTAGTGAAAGAAATAAAAATCACAAATTGGGCTGCCTGTGTAAATGCAGTGTTAGTTCAGTATAAAAAGTCAGGAAGCAGTGTAGCTCGCGACGCACACTGGTTCAGCTCGCCTTCACGCTCTTGCTCTCTTCTTTAGCCTTTACAGTTTTACAAAGATCGTGCAGAAAAAGACGCAGATGATTATGATACCAAGACAGCATCTCCCTTCCTCTGCCCATCTGGTAGGGTCAGAAGACCACATTCACCAGCAGTGTGAACATTCACCAGAGGCCTCTTCTTACAGCTCCTCCAAACGTCTTCCAGAACTCCTCCTATCCATCTTTAGCCTCCATCTGCCCAGAGTGGTACCTTAGGTGATGACCTGGTTTCACCCTAGCCATACAAATGTGCACAATGGATGACCATTTTCTCCTTCAGACTGTTTTTAGCTGTCAGAGAGTATTGGTAGTCGTCTTTTTTGCCTAGTACGTAAAAGCTCTGTTCATAGGGGTGTCATGGAATGCCAATAACCGCATTCCAAGCACTATGGCGTTGATGAAGGTTCGGCCCATCATGGGAGAGCCGATGCCTTTGTACTGCCCAAACAGCCGTCTCATTGTCCAGGTGGTAGTAATTTTGCAGAGATGACAAGCAGTCGCATCATGGTGGCACTGATATAGAGGACTATAGTGCCCAAAAGTCAGTTTTAGCATGGACAGCACCCTTGATGACTTTCACCACTGAAGTAGTCAACTTGGTGTGACTTCCTATGGGTTAAGGAAGGATCACATGAGTCCATCCAGGGCATCAAAAGGAATAAGACAATTAATTATACTTGTGAGCAAACATTCCAGAACTGCAAGTGGCAGTAAATGGCCAGCCTTGGTTTATATACCTGTTCAAAATCAAATCAATGCTGCAGTCCAAAGTAAAGGAGTGGGGCTACCATGTCTATCAATCATTAGTTTGTTACAAAAATATCAGTGACTTTTGAGTTTTCTATTTTCAAGCTCATCTTTGTAACAGCAAACCTAAACCCACAAGATAAGAGACTCAAACATTGAGGACACCAAGACTAATTGAGATTGAAAAATATTCCTTCCCCTTTCTAAATGATCAGATTATCAGACACAACTGGTACATATTGCATCTTGCCAAATTATTTGCAATTGCTAGTTGCTAACTTTAGCCTCGGTTGGGTCTAGGACTGAAGGAGTATGAGAATATTAAAATGAATACAATAAAACATTATGGTTCCATAAACACATGACATGAGATAGTATATAAAAAGAGGTTGAAATGAACACGTCGCACTGGAAAGTCTGATTGGCATACTAAATTCTCAATATTTATTTCCCCCATCACTTCACAACCACAATTCAGGGGACTGCAGGACAGCAGCATTACAAGGGTTGTGGCTGTTTTATCCAAGCAGCAAATAACCCCTAACCAACCAGAATATTGTTACATTCAACAATTCAGTACGATGTCATAGTGGATACCGGTATGTTAGAGACAGTCATTATGATGTCATAGTGGCTCTTTAAGAGAATGCCATTATGTCATTGCGGCCGTTTTAGGGAAAGGGTTATATGTAGTCAGCTGCACAACAATGCATTAAAGCAAAATGTGTCTTCCGCATTTAACCCAAATGAATCAGAGAGGTGCGGGGAATGTCATTATGTCGTAGTGGCCAGAGAGGTGCGGATAATGCCATTATGTCATAGTGGCAGCTTTAGAACATTCCATTATGTCATAAACCAGGTTTCCATGCACATCCTGTTGAAAAACAAATTATAGTGGGACTAAGCGCAAACCAGATTGGATGGCGTATCGCTGCAGAATGCTGTGGTAGCCATGCTGGTTAAATGCGCCTTGACTTCTAAATAAATCAGTGTCACCAGCAAAGCACCTCCATACCATCATACCTCCTCCATGCTTCACGGTGAGAACCACACATGCGGAGAGCATCCGTTCACCTACTCTCCGTCTCACAAAAGCATGGCGGTTGGAACCAAAAATCTCTAATTTGGACTCATCAGACCAAAGGACAGATTTCCACCAGTCTAATGTCCATTGCTCGCATTTCTTGGCCCAAGCAAGTCTCTTATTATTGGTGTTCGTTAGTGGTTTCTTTGCAGCAAATCGACCATAAAGGGCTGATTCACACAATTTCCCTCTGAAAAGTTGATGTTAAGATGTGTCTGTTATTTGAACTCAGTGAAGCATTTATTTGGCCTGCAATCGGAGGTGCAGCTAATGAACTAATCCTCTGCAGTAGAAGTATATCTGGGTCTTCCTTTCCTGTGGCGGTCCTCATGAGAGCCAGTTTAACCATAGCACTTGGTGGTTTTTGCACTGCACTTGAAGAAACTTTCAAAATTCTCTGAATTTTCCAGATTGACTGACCTTCATGTCTTAAAGTCATGATGGACTGTCGTTTCTCTTTGCTTATTTGAGCTGTTCTTGCCATAATATGGACTTGGTCTTTTACCAAATAGGGCTATCTTCTGTATACCACCCTTACCTTGTCACAACACAACATTTGATTGGCTCAAATGCATTAAAAAGGAAAGAAATTCCACAAAATGTACTTTTAACAAGGCACACCTGTTAATTGAAATGGATTCCAGGTGACTACCTCATGAAGCTGGTTGAGAGAATGAAAAGAGTTTGCAAAGCTATCATCAAGGCAAAGGGTGTCTACTTTGAAGAATCTAAAGTAACATTTTGATTACTACATGATTCCATGTGTTATTTCATAGAAGACAACTACTTTTCTACAATGTAGAAAATAGTAAAAAATAAAGAAAAACCCTTGAATGAGCTGGTGTCCAAACTTGTGACGGGTACTGTATATAGCCTACTATATGAATACCCTCACACAAGAACTTACAAATGTTCCCATCATACATATAGGAGAGATCTTCCAAAATGTGGAAATACTACTCAGTTGCTCACAAACCAGTAAAAAAAAATAAGACAAACACCCAATTACAAACCCTCTAATGGCCCGGAGTTAACAGCAACAGATATACTAAACACAGGATGAGGAGAGCCAATGGGTTATCAGTCCAAGAGAACAACTAGATTAGTTAACAGCAACGATAGTAGCATTCAGGCTCAACTAATAATAACAACATTCTGATACGGACCAAACATGCATGAAGCTAACATTACACAAACAAAAATCCTCACTCCAGTATTTGCGATATTTATAGAGTAAGTCAAATTAAGCTCACATTTACACACAAGTAAAACACCAAACTTCACATTATTCAGTAAAACACAAAACACATGACATTCCTGCCAACTCTAACAGTGATTAACACTTTGTGTTCAAACACAAAACATCACATTCTGGGCTTTCCTTCAGCATTCAGATATCGCTCAGGTACAGTAGATGTTGCGTTTCAGTTTAGACATGAGAAGTGCTTTAGTTCAACTACTACTCCACAGTACATATAAATCTCCTTACAGGCCAAAGTAGACTACTGAATAGTTACTGTGCAAGGAGGACAGAGGTATACGAGAAAAAAAACTGCATAATCAGATCATACTGTGCTAGTTAGTAGGCTTGTGGTTGTACCAGTTAGATCCAGCGACGAACCATTTCAAATATATATATATTTCACCTTTATTTAACCAGGTAGGCTAGTTGAGAACAAGTTCTCATTTGTAACTGCGACCTGGCCAAGATAAAGAGTAGCAATTCGACACATACAACAGAGTTACACATGGAATAAACAAAACATACAGTCAATAATACAGTAGAACAAAACAAAAGGTCTATATACAGTGAGTACAAAGGAGGTAAGTTAAGGAAATAAACTAGGCCATGGTGGCGAAGTAATTACAATATAGCAGTTAAACACTGGAATGGTAGATCGGCAGAAGATGAATGTGCAGGTAAAGATACTGGGGTGCAAAGGAGCAAAATAAATATATACCAGTATGGGGATGAGGTAGGTAGATAGCCTATCTGTAAACAGCCCACCTAAGTACAGGTGCAGTGATCTGTAAAATGCTCTGACAGCTGGTGCTTAAAGGCTAGTGAGGGAGATGTGAGTCTCCAGCTTCAGAAATGTTTGCAATTCGTTCCATAACTCTTTTGGTTTCTGGTAGATATACAAAAAGGTCAGACAGAGAAGGGGAAACTCACGTTTGGGGTTCAACCTCTGTCTTTCATTAAATTCCATTTTGTTTCCTCATCTTTCAAATATATCAGTGCATCGACATCTCCATTTCAGTTAAATGCTAACGTCATTAGGCAGGAAATAAACCCACCCAGAGTAAATTAGATTTATAGTCTCACACTGCATATCTATAGATCAGGAATCCGGAGCCTATGGGTTTCCATACTCAGAGATTCAAAGGGCGTCGGACCACTATGGGACCACTACCTCCCCCACCTCACAGTAGAGCAGCTCAGGTGGGAGTAACACCTCCAGACTCAGGTCACAGGCTGGAGGCTTGGGCCTGATGCTGTAGCTGTGTGTAGTGAGCTGTGACGGGGGCTCACAGTCCTTGGGGCCTTCTTCCTCCCCCTGTGCATACATCAGCACCAGCATGATTGTTGTGAAAGTGGCAGCATTGATGGGATAAACCCTGAGCAGGGTGGAGGCGAGTCCTTGCGTGAACACTCTGTGCCCCTCCCTCCTCAGCGATGCTGCTGTACTGCTAGACTACGCCCACCTGGAGGCTAGACTTAATCACGTCCACGGGATAGGTGGACAGCCAGGAGGCGATCTCAGACATCTCGCCGGTAAATGAACACAGTGGCCTCCATTATTATTAAATGGAAGATTTTTGTAACCACCAAGACACTTCCTAGAGCTGGTCGTCCCGACCAAACTGATCAATCGGGGGAGGAGGGTCTTGGTCAGGGAGGTAACCAAGAACCCGATGGTCACTGACAGCGTTACAGAGTTCCTCTGTAGAGATGGGAGAACCTTCCAGAAGGACAACCATCTCTGCAGCACTCCACCAATCAGCCCTTTATGGTAGAGTAGCCAGACAGATGCCAGATGCCACGAATCAGTAAAAAGACACATGACAGCCCGCTTGGAGTTTGCCAAAAGGTACCTAAAGGACTCTCTGGTCTGATGAAACCAAGATTTAACTCTATGGCCTGAATGCAAAGAGTCACATCTGGAGGAAACCTGGCACCATCCCTACGGTGAAGCATGGTGGTGGCATAATCATGCTGTGGGGATGTTTTTCAGCGGCAGGGACTGGGAGGCTAGTCCGGATCGAGAGAAAGATGAACGGCGCAAAGTACAGAGAGATCCTCGATGAAAAGCGGTCTGGAGCAGGTTAGGACCTCAAACTCGGCCGAAAGTACACTTTCTCACAGGACATCGACCCTAAGGACACAGCCAAGACAACGCAGGAGTGGCTTCGGGACCAGTCTCTGAATGTCCTTGAGTGGCCCAGCCAGAACCCTGACTTGAACCCAATCGAACATCTCTGGAGAGTCCTGGGAGAAACTCCCCAAATAAAGCTTGTAGGGTAAAAGAAGAAATTTGCTTCTTTTTTTAATCTTTTTTTTTTACAAAACCTACTTTTTGCTTTGTCATTATGGGGTATTGTGCATAGAATGATGAAAAAAATACAATTTAATCCATTTTAGAATAAGGCTGTAATGAAACAAAATGTGGAAAAAGTCAAGGGGTCTGAATACTTTGAATGCACTGTACCTCACTCATATTGATATCAATACATAATTTTCATGTATTTTACATATATTTCACACTATGAGGTTGGAATAATACGGTGGCATTTTGAAAATGATAATGCCTTTTTAATGTAAGTGTCATTTGAAAAGACTGCCTGAAATGTCTGCCTGTTTTGGTGGGATGGAGTATTGGCCAATAAGAAAGAGTTCCAAACATCTCTGCCAGTAACAGCTAGTTTTCAGTTCTCTCCACTCCACTCCCAGAAAGTCCTAGCTAAATGCTTGCTTGAGAAATTGCTCTTAGCTAAGAAGCTATTTTTGTTTATTTTTTTAACCATTTGAATTTAAAACAAATCACAGTAAAGGTACTTTCATTGCTACCCAGAAATTATTTGATATTGAGATCAAAACAGCTGCATTGTGGACCTTTAAGCAGTTGGAGAGAATAAGAAGTTGGAGAGAATGGTAGTTGTCGCCACTCTATATAAAAGCCCATTATTTTGGTAATCCCTACCTTGCATCTGCATGCGTGTCTTGGCCAACTCCATGGGGCAGCAGACGACACACTGTATTGCCCCAGCTGCGGCCCCAGCCAGAAACTGGTTCATAGGGGTGTCATGGCCCAGGTAACGCATGGTGTTGCCCTGCACTCCAAACACTATGGCATTGACAAAGGTTAAGCCCATCATGGGGGAGCCGATGCCTTTGTACAGCCCAAACATCTGTGTAGGGAGGAGGAAAGGGGTGGGAAGGCGAAAGGGAAGGGGAGATGGCGAGATGGGGCAGGTAGAGAGAAAGAAAAGTAAAAGTGGGGACATTAGAAAGAGACTGTGTTCAAGGCTATGGACTCTTGTGTAGCATGAAAAGGGAGCCACATAATTCTAAATAAATAAAATATGTGATTCGAACTGATGCAGACAATTACATTGATAGAACCCACAACATTGAAGCAGATAATGCATTATTTTTTTTATTTTTTTACACCTGTTATAAGCCATCTATAAGAGAAAACAAACTAAAGTACTTATTCCCCAATACCCCTAACAATACCCCTTACCAGTGCCTCTTCTATTCCACCCTATTCCAGCCCTGTGAGTATTTCAGATGGCCCATAGCAATGGCATCCCACTCAGTCACAAGACCAGACCGGTTCATCTGACAGACAGGTTCAGGATCAGCCCCCAGGACACACTGCCCTCAATAACACCACAACAAATGCCAAAACATCTTTAGGCCAAGAGACCCAATGAGCCATAACCTCTGAATAACTCAAGCAGAGCATACCTCAATGTGCTTGTGCTGATAGGAGAGTGGCCAAAGTATCAAACAAAACTGTAGCCTATAGGGTTACAATCTACCAAACAACTTGAAATGGGTGATAATCACCTGCTGAAATAGAAAATCAGAGACAGTTTCCACTAAATTATAAAGATGTATGTAGGACTTACTGACTCCTGCCGTACGATGGACTGGAAACAGTGGTAGGTCCCGCGGTAAAGAGGCTTGTCCACATTCTGGACCTGTAGTCTCACCTGCAATACAAACACAGGTTTGTGTCAAAGGTAAAATAGAACCTGGATGGCCAATCAGCATCCCTCCTAAACCAACAAACACTTTCTGACAATGCTATCAAAGTCATATCAACAAAAGGGAGGGAATTCGGAGTATGACGCCATTACACACAAATCTATGTACTGCAATGAAGTGTACAAACATGTTTTTTCTGACAACTTGGTGAACCACATTCAGTCAGACATCAAAGAGTTACTAGAGGCTATATGTTAATAGGGGATAGGGAAGGGTCCTATTCTTGTTGTGGTTCAACAAAACCAAGACAGTCAAAGTGAGACAGACGGGTGGATGGTTTGACCTTTGCTGTACTTACTACAGTGTACTGTTGTGAAGAAGTATCTACTAACACTGTAAGACTTTCTGTGAAACAAAGAAAGTCCCGTTTACAGGTAACAAGAAAATATCCCACAATTATTAAGCCTATGTAAGCTAAGGATGTGTACAAAATCAGCACCATACATACAAATAGCATCTGTTATAGTGTAGAGATCACCCCTTTACCCCAACCATACTGTATTGCTGCTTTGGTGGTTGGTCTGAGATAAGCAGCAACTCTATTGAACTGTGTGACTGCATGCTTTATTTGCATAGAAGGGAAAAAAAGAAAAACCAAACGTACCTTAACCGTGTCAAAAGGGTGTCCTACTAAGACTCCGGCAGCACCTGAAGAGAAGAATGAGAGAGCCATTATAGACAGGATCGCTACACTTAACTGAGATCAGATAGTTTCAAGTCAAAATTGGTCTACTGCACTGTATTTGCTACACTGGATTATTCAGACAGTTTGAGAAGTTGTATTCTGGTAGGGGGGAATCAATCTAAAAGACAGATTTTTTTTTTTGACATGTCTTACAGAAACCAAATAAATAGCTGTGTCCGCTATTCAGATCACAAGTTCAGAGATTGGAAACATATACCTTTAATGTCACCTCACATAGAGGATGTCACATCAGACCGCCAAAATACAAGCTGCAATTCTTCTGAGAAGGAAATGTAAACCCTCTCGCCATCAACAACAACCTGCAACCGTAAACAAATAGCAGACCTGGGTTCAAATAGTATGAGAAATCTGCTTTCCGAGCCAGATGGGCAGGATTAGCAGTTGAGACAATTATATTGGTCAATTAAGCCAGACAGACTAAATTACGCACCAGTAAAGTATTTGAAATGAATTCAAATAGTATCTGAACCCAGTTCTGAGACAGTGACGCTATATGGATCTAGAAAGTGCTGACTAATATCTGGCAAGCCCACTGAGGAGAGAGCGTGATTCTTCAGGAAAAGTCCTGATGACTGCTCTACAAGTTAGCCTACATAACAGGTGTTTAGGAGTACCCAATCCTACCCTTGTTCTGATGCCAGTTTGAGACCTCTCACTACTGACTCTGGTATTTTGGTGTAACCTTACCTAATACAAGCCCTCTCCTCCCCTGGCTCTGACTAGAGTGAAACCTCAGCCCTGGGCCCTGACAGCAACTGTTCTGCTATAGGCCTTGATATAGGCCTACAGAGTTTGGCAGACTATCCTCCATATTGGCACCAACCATTCCTAAACAATAACATTCTGAAACAAAATGTCTTGTGGACCAGCATGGCACCATGAGAAAGCCACAACCCAAACAGTTTGCAGAGCTCTGGTTACTGGCCATTTCTCCATCTGTGGTCTGTCTGTGCCTCTGGACTGGCTAGAACAGCTAGGCTAATGCTAACTAAGCAGCACCTGCTGTGTCACAGTGGGAAGCCTGGGCCCAGCCAGCCAATAAGAGCCAGGCTACTTCTGTAAACCAGTTAAAAAAACAGCAGTAGGCATATGTTGGTTGCAAGGGGATCACAAGTCAACACACAGACCTCAGCGAAACTACAACCATGATTTGTGTCTTTGTGAACAGGCAGGCAAGGGGCAATTATGGATTATCTTAGGTATTAATACCACAGTAGCTACAGTGGAACAAACTACCAGTACCTGGGCAGTTTGCAAAGTTGAGCTATTTCTTTCTCTTCTTTCACTTTTTGTACCTACTTAGAATTTGCAGTGGTACATTATGTAAAGTTCTGTGTCTTCCTGGGACAAGGTAACAACGTAAGTTATTCATTTCCCTATCAGGGCTCTATGCTGAGTGGGTGCATGGGTGCGCCAAAGTTGAAAAATGTAGGCACACAAAGAAATTTAGCAACAAAATATTTTTCTAGGTGTGCTGGTGCTGCTAAATTGAACAAAAAAATCCAGGTCGCACAGCAAAATATTTAGGCGCATATGCGAGTAAAATGGTCACACTGTCGAGCCCTGCCTACAGTCACCTTTGAAGGCCTACTGCAAAGAGTTTCCTGGAAATGGTGGAAGATATCAGTGGAACTGATTGACAAATGCTCAGATGCTTGGCTTGTCATCATTTTTGGAGGGTGCCATGCTGGCACCAACAGTTCCAGTCGTAATTACAATTACAATGTTATTGCTATGGAACATGTGGTGCCAACATGAAGGTTAGTTTACACCCATGTACGCTTATTGCTCAGCTCTAAACAGTCTGGCCTAGTAGGCCAACACTTTCATATAATACTAAAGTTGCCCTCTGAGTCGAGTCAGGCTTTTCCTGCCATTCCACTCACGTTGAGCATGCTGGGTCCCTCCCCTATGGGTTTACAAGTACACCAAGCCACTCCACAGCAGATTCGTGACAGTGGGAAGGAGAGTGATTGGTCTGTGAAGGGGTGTGTGTGGATGCCTCTCCTTTTTTACAGTAGATCCATCTTAGCTTGTCTGTTGATGGAGCAATAACTGACACCACAGATGTATCACTCATCATAAACCCTTTCACCAGGGAAAAAAATATACTTTTTGCTTTCAATAACATAAACGTGGTCTTCCTGGAGAGCAGGACCATCCACTTACTTTATGATCTGACCACCTATAAACTAATCTAATTTAAGAATATTACCATGGCTACATTGAAGACCACTGGAATCAGATACCCAGATAAGGGCTAACTATGAAATACCCATAACCTCACATACACTGCTTTGTTCTGACAACAGACTCAACCTGACTTCCACCAACCTGACTTCCAAATATATCTACATTACAACAATTGTCATGCCTACCAACTATTCACAGACTGGGACCCAGACCAACTGTAGCCTACATTATTTTTTTTAGCTAACATTCAACATCAAATGACAGGAGTGGAATGTAATAGCTGAACAGAAATGGCAAGCAGGCTAGGGTACAGTATCTTCAGGTTTTACATTAATATTGTTAGCCATTTCAGTGATGCTGTTCAGTGATTGACTTGGGAAGGAGCTCACTGGAGCTGTGTACCTAAAATGTTATACTGCTTGAGCTCCTGTTCCTCTTCTAGAATATTATTCGCTCAAAAGTATTGCGGCGGTCCTGCACCTAAATATTCCGTACCAGCACCCAAAATGAGTACGGACACCTATTTCAGTGCAAGTCACGCACTGATGATGTTACAATAAGACATGGAGTGATTGTTTTCAATGCATTGTCTGAATAGTTCCAGACAGCTATAATGATGTCACGTGTTTTCCATTACTAGATAGAATTTGGAGAACGTTCCTAGGCTTGTGTGCCGACTTTCGCCAAGAACAAAAGTGTGGTTGATATCTCGGAATCGGATTGCATCACACAATGCTGGTAAACCGGGTGAGGTGAACAAGTCGAAAGTTTCACAATGTCAAGGTCAACATTGTCTAAGCTACAGTATGTACGAAATCATTTCTCAAATAGCACGTTCGGTTTTAGGCCAAGTATGTGTGATTGGTAGATGTGATGATGGCTAGATGACATAGCTACAGTAAGGCGACAGCTTGTGACGCAGTGCCTAGCGTGCGTGGGTATGGCTACAGACATCACTTGCCGACTAAACTCGATCATGGGGTTGAGTTTAATCGGCTAATTTACCCACTAACCAGACAGACACGGGATGTGCTAGCTAGCCTTCCAACATTGGCTGCAGTGCTAGTAGTTAGCTAGAAAGCGGTGTGTTTCAAATCAGACTTACCTCCAATGCAGCCAGCAAGAAAGTCCATCACCAGTCTTCAGCACAAGTTTGCGATTCAGGGTGCAGTGATCTGTCAAGTAACTATTATTAGCTACTTTTTGACACCGACACTGCTTGATGCAACACGTAAATTACACGACTAGCGCGGGAAGCCAGCTAACTACTGAAGCTAGTCAGCTAGCTACGTCGCCTACCTATACTGTAGCTGGCTAAAGTCAAGATTCTGTCTAGTCCTAGCTAGGCAAATGTGATATAAACTTGCTAGCTAATATATATGTATCTGTGGCCGTTAGAATAGAGTTAGCTAGCTACACGACTTCAATGAGCTGTCCTAGCTAGATTATTTTACCGTCCTCTCTGCCATATACTCGGCCTGTCTGACAGGTTTTTGACAGATGGCATTGTCATTGAAGGTGTGTTACCACCTTGGACCATTTAAATACACCGATTACGTTGCAAAGCGTTTCTTTGGCGGAAGCAAGCGGGGAAAACGGGGCGGGACATACCTGCATTTGTCCAATAGATATTCTAGTTTTTCCATGTTTGCTTCTTCAATGGTAAACGGTTTCCGTAATGAATATACCCGTACTTCGGGTTAACATCGTATCCAATCACATTACAGTCCCTAAATCGCAATCCCTCTTTTTCGATTTTGCGAACGACTCTTGGAGGAACGTATTTCTTGACTGCTGTGAGGGTGATAAGTGGCCAGACAACTCGCACTACATTTTCCGCTTCTCAGGCGTTTGCTACATACTTCTCATTGCGGAAAATAAACTAACGTCCGTGGGTTCCAGGCAAGGTGATAAGCATTCGTTTGCGAACTGCAGCCCCCCCCCCAAACGATTAATTATCGAGTTTGTTGAGCAGAGGCTGTGTGTGTTTTGGTTCTACAAAGCTGTGTCCATAACATTTAACAATTAATTCATTGCAGTCATTCTTGCACCATGCGATCAATTATCAGTTCAAACATGTATTTTTCTTCTCTATGCTCATGGTACATTTTTCTGCGCATATATGACATTCAGTTGCATGCCGCTGAGCCGGAGGTGCATATATTAATCCTGCTTTACGATTTATTGTGGTTATCACCAACAGGCCAAACAAAATACTAAAATGAACGAGTCACTCAGAAAACGAATCATGACTCTCGAGTCAGTGAAAGAGTCGTTCACAAAGAACGAATAGTTCGCGAACTGCACATCGCTTGAAATACTCCCACTTTCAAGGTGCGGTGTTCTGTGTCAATACCCACGTTTCCATCCACAGTTTTTATGTGAGTATTGTCATACCGTATATATATATTTAAAAAAATACATGACAGCTGTGATGGAAACAGGAAGTTTATGTCAAATTTAATAAATACCGACAGATAATTTGTTCGTTCGACATGGTGGGATCTTGTGTCGGTAAAATGAATTATGCGACAAATGCACAAATATTGATATAATAACCATCATAGCGAAGTCAACGTGGAGTCACGCGATGATATGGTGCGTGTCCTCCCACTACCACTCGGAAACCATGCAGTTTATTAGGCTACAGATTAAATACATGATATGAGGTGGTGAAAGTGCACAATGATGAGATTGATGCTCCTTATTGTCCTACTGAAAGGTGTATTCATCTCCCAGTGTCTGGTTGTAAGCAGACTGAACCAGGATTTAGCCTATGCTTACCTCTATTTCGTTATTTTTTTTATCCTGAAAAACTCCATAGTCCTTAACGATTACAAACATACCCATAACATGATGCAGAAACCACTATGCTTGAAAATATGGAGAGTGGTACTAAGTAATGTGTTTTTGGGGGTTTGCCCCAAACATAACACTTTGCATTCAGACCAACTTTAGTGCCTTGTTGCAAACAGAATGCATGTTTTGGAATATTTGTATTCAGTACAGGCGTTCTTCTTTTCACTCTGTCTATTAGGTTAGTATTGTGGAGTAACTACAATGTTGTTGATCCATCCTCAGGTTTCTTGTATCATAGCCATTAAACTCTGTAACTGTTTTAAAGTTACAATTGGCCTAATGGGGAAATCCCTAAACGGTTTCCTTCCTCTCCGGGAACTGAGTTTGGAAGGAAGGATGCCTGTATCTTTATAGTGACTGGGTGTATTGATACACCATCCAAAGTGTAATTAATAACTTCACCATGCTCAAAGGGATATTCTTTGTTTTTTTGCATTCTACCAATAGCTGCCCTTCTTTGAAATTCACTGCTCGACTGAGGGACCTTATAAATAAATGTATGTGTGGGGTGCAGAGATGCATAATGGGACCCATCTCATCCAAAAAGTTGACTCAAGTTAGCCTAAAAACACACGGAATCACCTGGATGATCATCAAGACTCTTGGAATAATGTTCTATGGAGAGATGAGCCAAAAGTATAACTTTTTGGATGACAAGGGTCCCATTATGCCTGGCGAAAACCAAACACTGCATTCCACAGTAATAACCTTATACCAATGGTCAAGCATGGTGGTGGTAGTGTCACGGTTTGGGGAGGCTTTGCTGCCTTCATGAACTGGACGACTTGCCTTAATAGAACAAACCATGAATTCTGCTCTGTAGCAGAGAATTCTACAGGAGAATGTCAGGTCATCTGTCTGTGAGCTGAAGCGCAGCTGGGTCATACAGAAAGACAACGATCCAAAACACACAATAAAGTCAACATGAAAATGGCTAAAAAGCAACAAATTTGAAGTTTTGTAATGGCCTAGTCAAAGTCCAGAACTAATCCCAATTGAGATGTTGTGGCAGGACTTGAAACGAGCAGTTCATGCTTGAAAACCTACAAATGTCACTGAGTGTAAACAGTTCTGCATGGAAGAGTGGGCCAAAATTCCTCCACAGCTATGTTAGAGGCTGATTAACAACTACAGGTAGCGTTTGGTTGGAGTCATTGCAGCTAAAGGTGACATAACCAGTTATTGAGTGTAAGGGGGCAATTACTTTTTTGTACAGGGTCATTGGGTGTTGCATAACTTTGTTTATGAAATACGTTTGTGTTATTTGTTCATTCAGGTTCCCTTTATCTAATATTAGGCTGTGGTTGAGGATCTGACAAATTTCAGCATAATAAATATGCCAAAGTGGAGAAAATTTGAAAGGGGGCAAATACTTTTTCACAACACTGTATCTATGCTGATTGTTAGCTTGTATAACTGATATGTGTATACATACAAGGGACACTTGTTTTGTGGATAATATTACCATTTATAGAGCTCCATTCCTGACAGGCTGATCAGATAGCTTTCAACCTCAGAGCTTGATCCGATTCAATTGCAGCCTCAGAGGCTCATAAGTCAGGATGCTGCCTTGTAGGCTGTTTAATGAGCAAAGTTCCTTGCAGGTATATTAGCAGTCAAAGTGCTTTATAGGCTGATGGATATGATCCAGGGCGTGAGCTCTATTCATGCCAGGCTGATCAGATTCAATAACAGCCTAAGAGGCTTTAAAAAACAATCACCCACAAAATACCCAAAGAATATGGCTACCTAAATATGGTTCCCAATCAGAGACAACGATAAACACCTGCCTCTGATTGAGAACCAATCCAGGCAACCATAGACTTACGTAGACACCTAAAAGAACACAACCCCATAAATCTACAAAAACCCCTAGACAAGCAAAACACATAAATCACCCATGTCACACCCTGGCCTAACCAAAATAATAAAGAAAACAAAGATAACTAAGGTCAGGGCGTGACAGTACCCCCCCCCATAGGTGCGGACTCCCGGCCGCACACCTAAACCCATAGGGGAGGGTCTGGGTGGGCATCGGTCCACGGTGGCGGCTCTGGCGCGGGACGTGGACCCCACTCCACCACAGTCTTAGTCCGTTTTTGTAGCATCCTAGGAACAGCGACCCTTGCCGCCGACCTAGGATTGGCAACCCTACTAAATGGCCCCACTGGACTGAGGGGCAGCTCCGGACTGAGGTAGCTCAGGACTGAGAGGTAGCTCAGGCTGGTTGACGGCTCTGGCAGCTTCTGGCTGAATGGCGGCTTTGGCGGATCCTGGCTGAATGGCGGCTCTGGCGGATCCTGGCTGAATGGCGGCTCTGGCGGATCCTGGCTGAATGGCGGCTCTGGCGGATCCTGGCTGACTGGCGGCTCTGGCTGACTGGCGGCTCTGGAGGATCCTGGCTGACTGGAGGATCCTGGCTGACTGGCGGCTCTGGAGGATCCTGGCTGACTGCCGGCTCTGGCGGATCCTGGCTGACTGGCGGCTCTGGAGGATCCTGGCTGACTGGCGGCTCTGGAGGATCCTGGCTGACTGGCGGCTCTGGAGGATCCTGGCTGACTGGCAGCTCTGGAGGATCCTGGCTGACTGGCGGCTCTGGAGGATCCTGGCTGACTGGCGGCTCTGGAGGATCCTGGCTGACTGGCGGCTCTGGAGGATCCTGGCTGACTGAAGGATCCTGGCTGACTGGCGGCTCTGGAGGATCCTGGCTGACTGGCGGCTCTGGCGGATCCTGGCTGACTGGCGGCTCTGGAGGATCCTGGCTGACTGGCGGCTCTGGAGGATCCTGGCTGACTGGCGGCTCTGGAGGATCCTGGCTGACTGGCGGCTCTGGCGGCTCATGACAGACGGGAGACTCTGACGGCTCATGACAGACGGGAGACTCTGGCAGGCACCCCCATCCGCTCCTCGGGACCGTAGCCCTCCCAGTCCACCAGGTAGAGCAGGGTCCCTCGGACCTGACAAGCCTCCAACAGACGCCGGACCGTGTCCACAAGTCAAGGGGGCGGATGAGCAGGTGTGTTGGGAGAGAATGGATTGGTCCAGGCCCTCATGGACCTAGGAAGCTGGAGACGATTGGTGACTGAGTTGATGCGACTCAGGATCTTGAATGGTCCTATGTAGCGAAGAGCAAGCTTCTGCAAGTACACCTTTAAAGGAAGATCATGGGTGGACAGCCACACCCGTTGACCCGGTCGGAGGAGCCGAAGAGGTCTTCGGTGCCGGTTTGCCTGATGTTGGTGTCGGGCAGAGGAGAGGAGCAAGGAGGATCGCGCTCTGATTCAGGTGCGGCGACATTGTTGAATGAACGCCTCGGCAGAGGTCACCCCCGCTTCGGCCTTTTGTACAGGAAATGACACTCAAACGGCGACAGACGACTTCGGCAGTGTTTTATGCGCATACTCCACCCAGACGACCTGGCCTGAGTGGAGACAAAGCAGTGGATGGAACTTCTCCAGCTCCTGGTTGTCCCCCTCAGTTGGCATATTCAACTGAGGTTGGAACCCCGAGAAAAGACTCACCGATGCCCCCAACAGGGAGCTGAAGGCCTTACAATACTGTGCAACGAAATGGATCCCACGATCTTAGACGATGTCCTGGGCAAGTCTGTGTAGTTGAAAGATATGGCTAATCATGAAATCAGTGGTCTCCTTCGCTGAAGGCAACTTGGGTAAGAGGATGAAATGTGCTGCCTTGGAGAACTGATCGAAGACCAACAGGATAGCGGTCAGCCCTTGAGATGGAGGTAACCCTGTGATAAAGTTTACAGACAGATGAGACCAGGACTGGCTGGTGATGGGCAGAGTTTGGAGGAACACAGCCGGTCGCTGATATGAAGACTTGCTTTGGGAACGAATGGAACAGGCCACAACAACGGATCTCACATCCTCCATCATATTGGGCCACCAGAATTTCCATCTCAGGAACTCCAGTGTTCGATTAACCCCTGGATGCCCAGTTAATGTAGAGGAGTGTCCCCATAGTAGTACTCGGGACCGGGCTGATTTTGAAACAAAGTCTGTTAGTGGGTCCCCCGCCGGGGTCAAGTTCTCAGGTCTGGGCTTGTCGGATCGTGATCTCAATACTACATATCACAGGGGCCACAATGCGTGAGCTAGGGATGATGGGCTCGGGGTTTCTCTCTTCGTTAGAGACATCATGTTGGCGGGACAGGGCGTCTGCCTTCTGAGTCTTGGATCCTGGGCGATAGGCAGGATCCAAATCAAACCTGTTAAAAAACAGAGCCCACCTAGTCTGGCGAGCGTTCAACCTCTTGGCTTCTTCAATGGAGACCAAGTTCTTATGGTCTGTCCAGATCACGAAAGGATGAGGTACCCCCTCCAACCAGTGCCTCCACCCCTCAAGAGTCCAGTTAACTGCCCAGAGTTCCTGGTTGCCTCCATCGTAGTTGCGTTGTGGCCGGAACCGCTTGGAGAGAAAGGTGCATGGTTGCAGTTTCTTGTCCTCCTCGTTCCTCTGTGAAAGGACCACCACTGCACCGATGTCCGAGGCGTCCACCTCCACCACAAAGGGACGAGTCGGATCAGGATGAACAAGGATTGGTCCAGAGGTGAAACGTCCCCTGAGCTCCATGAAACGTCCCTTGAGCTCCATGAATGCCCTTTCAGCCTCGGGGAGCCAGTAAAAACAGGTCTGGGACTTACGGGTTAGGACCATGAGAGGCGCTGCCACCTCACCAAAGTTGCGTATAAAATGCCTGTAAAAATTGGCACCGCTAAACCTGATTGAGTGAGGTGGGACGGGGCAAGTCGGCGACCACCTCAATCTTTACAGGGTCCATTTGGATGCCTGTGGTAGAGATAATGTGACCCAGGAAGGAAACCTGGAATACATGGAACTCACACTTCTCTATCTTGATATATAGTTGCCTCTCCAGGAGGCATCTCAGGACTTGGCTGAAGTGCAGTATGTGTTTCAGAAGGACCTTGGAGAAGATCAAGATGTCATTGAGATTAACAGAGACAAACCGATTCAACATATCCCCCAGGGTGTCATTGACCAATGCTTGTAAGACTGTCTGTGAGTTTGGTAATCCAAAGGGCATGACTAAATACTCATAGTAGCCACTAGGGGTATTAAAACATTCTTACACATCTCCCCCCCTGATTCTCACCAGATTGTAAGCGTTGCGGAGGTCCAGTTTGGTGACAAATTTTGTCCCTTGGACCAACTCCAATGCAGAGGACATCAGGGGTAGGGGGTAAAGATTCTTGATCGTAATCTGGTTCAGGTCTCTGTAGTCGATGCAGGGACGTAGGCCTCCATCCTTCTTACCTATGAAGAAGAAGCCTGCACCAGCATGGGATGTATAGGGGTGAGTCAAACCTGCTTAGGTTGGACCCAGGTGCAGAGAAGAGACCAGACAAGGAATCAGTGGTTAAGGATAAACATAATACTTTACAGGGATACTGTAGCCGCAGGATCACAGTACACTTAAAAAACAAACACTAAGTCTCGGAAACTCACTCAGAAAACGAACGCACACGGTGAACAATTCAAGCTTCTGCAAAGGACCATAGAAAACACACCTATTTTAATAGGGACACAATCATGAAATAATAAGACACCTGAGTCCAATAAAAGTCTCTAGGATGGTCTCAACCGCCCTCTGGTGCCAGGAGGAACCATGACAATTTCATAGTTTTGATGTCTTCACTATTATTCTACAATGTAGAAAATAGTAAAAAGAATGAAAAACCCTTGAATGAGTCGGTGTGTCCAAACTTTTGACTGGTACTATATATATATATATATATATACAATTTATTTGAGATATTTGTGCTGAAACCAAAAGTAGTACATTATATTTTGGGATATGTATTATGGCCAAAATGTGTATGAAATGTACCAAATAAATGGACTGGTGGATGTGCTCACTCTCTCAATGGCAGAATAGAACAGCTGTCATAACTGTTTATTACATCTGTTATGACAATGTTATAATACAAGTTATGTAGCCTGAAGGTTTCAACAAGTGTAACAGAGCCGTTGTTTTAGAATAGAACTTCAGAGTCCTCTAGTGGACAGAAGAGACACTGCATCAACAGGGTTGTCCATGTTCATCACTCCACTGGGACACTTCTGAGGTAATCCAGAACAGATGTCTTCCCATTATATTTGACTGATCTGGTCTTCTGGGCATGTAAAAGAGCACACACACATACGCCACTCTCTCTGGCATACAAACACACCTCAATCTCTCTAACACACAAATATGCACGCAGACAATATATACACACATACACACATACACACACTACCCTCCCATGAGTCCCATAACAGATGTGAGAAAAGTATTTCAAAGGGCCATTTGACATTTTGAAGCTTCAACAAGACATTTAACCACGTGGCAAAGGATGAACCAGAGTTGAACATGTTGGTCTAAAGACCATAGGAGAGTGTAGAAGCTTGGGGCATGAGGCTGATTTTTAGGTTGGCTAACATTATAAATCCAGTAGGACAGTCTCGGGGCGTTGAGTGCCACTAATTACCACAGATTCCTAGGTCTTATTCACTAGGACGGAAAAAAACGGACAAACAGGGGAGGAAACTACCTATAGTTTTCCAGTAAGAAATGCTTGTGTTTGTTTGCTGTTGCAAAACATTTTGCTACAAATTGCATTTATGAATAAGACCCTGCTGTTATGCCGCAGATGGTACACTGCCTCTCTCTACTGGCCACATATGAAACTGAGCCATACACCAAACCCATCTCACTGTTGCTCAATATTCACACACAATGCCTCAAAGCCTGCAGCCTGCAGCCAACTCTCTCTCCTATCCTCACTGCTTTCTATCTGTTGTTTAGTAGACTAATCTAATAGAATCACATTATCCACAACTGGTGTGAAGAGGGATAACCCTCCGAATCAAATTTCACGGCTTGTTTGAATCCCACAGACATGCTGAATAAAAATGAGTGTGATCACACATACACACACAGGCATGCTTGCACACACACACACACAGATAACATGCATGCATGCACATGCACACACAAAAACATGTACACAGACACAGACACACACACACACACACAACTCACACATCAATGAGCGCTTTGAACTTGAAGGACAGTACTTCAGGTAAAAGCATGAATCCCCTCTATCCTGTCCTGAGTTCCAATGGCCAACTACATGCCAATCACCATACAAATCTGGTGCACACATTGGTGTATATGGGCTTCTCCTGGAATCTGTGCTTTCTTTACAAATACATAGTTGCTGAAATTATAGGAATTACATCATTACATATGGTCAAAAAGTGGGACCCCTCTATCCTGTCCTAAACTGTCAGTAATATGAAAAAAAGAGGGATGGAGGGATAATGGAGGAATAAACCAACAGAATGCATGGAGGTCATCTGAGGCAAGACTCAGAGAGGCATGTACAGCCAGTGGAATGAGCTATACATTACACCAGGGGAACAAAGCTAAATCTAGATGTTTTTGTTCCAGCATCCAACCAGACACCAATCACCATAAAGATCTGTGCACATTGGGGATTAAGGGCTTCTCCTGGAAACTGGGCTTCCTTACAAAGACATAGTTGCTGAAATTCTAGGAATTACCGACAGTGTACTGTGAAACAAGAAAAACCCTCAATGTTTCCTTTGTTCTCTGCTCATAATTAAACCCTGCATGTCTTTTCCCCTTATGCAACAAAAGCAGCGTGCAATTATGCAGGCTTCTAAAGATCTCACTGAGCTAAGTTACAAGCTGGCTAACTATCACCACACTACTTTTAGAGGAGTTTAGGGGGTGGGGGGTATCTTTCATTATCTTAGAACCTTTTGAAAATGTGTTAATGTTCAAGTCTCCACTTGCATCCCCTGTTGCTAAGGCCAAAGGCAGGAAGCCACATTAGAGGAGAAGAGGGACCTTATGAGAGGCCATTGTTGTGCTTGGTGCAGGTATACTGGTACCTCAATTACCACTAATTCACCTGGTGAATGTCGACTGGGCTGATTGAAGAGGATGGAAGATTGAAAACTGATGATTACATGTCTGAATGTAAACATTCAAAAGTCTGTCATCTACACTGAACAAAAATATAAACGCAAAAGTGTTGGTCCCATGTGTCATGAGCTGAAATAAAAGATCCCACAATATTTTCTTTACGCACAAAGAGCTTATTTAAAAAAAACATGGTGCAAAGTTGTTTACATGCCTGTTAGTGAGCATTTCTCCTTTGCCAAGATAATCCATCCACATGAGAGGTGTGGCATATCAAAGCATCAATATAAAATAGCCTACAGGCAGTGAGCGCTGCAAGCTATACCAATCCCCACGGCAGGAACACAGAACCTAACAGGTGGAGGCTGGGGTGGTGGTGGGAGCAGGAATTCAGCACAAAGTAGCAGTAGCAGCAAGCAGCAGTAGGATGAGTGAGCAGACCCTGTCACCTTAAATAGACCACCAATAAGGTAGGTGTGATTGTAACTAGCCTCTAATTGGTGTCATCTCAGCTGATGCGTCAGCCTGAGGCGGGGTACTCGTGTTTCCCTTCTGAACAGGCTCAGCTTAATTTCAGAAAGAAAATGCCACGCAGAAATATGTTTAACAATTTATTAAGCAATGAATAATGCAAGTATTGGCGTGTAGTCTTTGCTCCTTCAGGGTAGCTCACTGCCCAAGCAAAGCATTAATATAAAATAGCCTATAGGCAGTGAGCATGGTAAGCTATACCAATCCCCTAAAACAGCAGAACCCTACGATGGCCAACTGTGTGTAGCTATGCCAGAGCGCCGGTTAGATATAATCAATAGACCAGTTAAAGTAAACCTGCCATCGCAATAATTAATACTATGTGGGAATGTTAACCATGTGTGGCATGGCAACGTATGACTCCTATTCCTCGTAACCTGCCGCCGGGTACTCTCGCTTGAGGCAAGATGAGCTTCTTGCCAACATAGCAGTGTGAATCCAGTCGCCCTAGAAATGCACCGCCGGGTGCTCTCACTGAACTATAGGAGTGGCCCGATCATCTGTGGGTCTACATGAAATATCTACCATCTAACACACAACCTAAGCAATGTGCACCCAGCCAACAACCTGTGCTAATACCCACTGAACTTTATTATGATAACCACCAAAGCAATGCTATCGACTGTGGGCTGAACGCAGACATAGCGACCTATATAAGGCATGGGACTCTCAGATGAACTCATCACTTTTGGCATCAAAAATCTCCTTGGCGTTTGCATCTAATAGTGTTCGAAGGAATGCCCATGATCTCCAGTGTGGATGCAGGGACAGATAGAGAAGCCATTGAAGCAGCGCCAATGTGAAATGAATGGGTAGCATACAGCTCAGGAGATAGCCTGCAGCACTGGCAGAGGAGATGGAGCCGTGATGAAAAACCAGTATCTCGTCATTGGTTTGCCAGCATCAGTAATGAATAATGGATTGTCCGGCGTGGCCAGTGGTCGCCATTGCAGAGAGGACAGAAAGCAGTGTTAGTTTGAGCAATATGATACCTGCAAACCGTTACTCTTCCTATCAGTCTGGGAATGCTTAACCAACACGGTGAACATGTGAGTGTCCATAATTATTAAATCCCAAAATATCGGGAGATCATGCAATGATTAAAAAACCTGTAAAAACCTGTAGAAAGCAATAAGACCTCTAATAAAAATCATTGTACGAGCCGAACACCCTTTCCTCCAGTTTTTGTATAGATTAAGGGTGATAGGTAACCTTTGGCACTGCGAGATTTCAAGAACTCAGGTAGGTTTCACAATCTCAGAATGAATCAATTGTGACATCGTAGCATCAAAGGATCAGAGTGAAGCCAGGATCAGTTGAGAAGCAGTAGCAGCGCCGATGCAGAATTGGGCGCCAATAGCTCAGATCTAGCCCTCAGCGCTGATGAAAGAACCAGAGCCGTGATTAGTTCCAGTATTTGTTATTGGTTGCCAGCATCAATGTTGAACAGAGGTTCGCCTGGTGCTGCCTGTGCTCAGCATGCAGCCAGCATAACATGAAAGAGAGGACAAAGCGGTGTTAGTTCTGGTGATGACAACAATGTCCCACATGAGAGAGTCCATATTGCAAGCAGAACTTAAGAGATCATGCAAAATTAAAGGGAAGGAACATTTTGTGTATTCAGACTGAAGAACCCCTGAAGCCATCATATGGACTGCCTCTGGAAAAGCGTAATGTAAACTCAACACCATTGCCTTAATGGGAACTCAAACTTGTGCTACTGACAGAGGAGACATACTCTGACTGAATTTGGAATAGAAAAGGCGTTTGTGGTTATATAACAGAAGACATTGTACAGAGAGAAGACCATACACTAGACTACTGCAGAGCGCACAGCTCACCCATGATATACAGTACGGTAGTATCACATATCATAAAACACAGTATTACTAACAAATCCCCAAAACCACAAATAAACGTTAGCTACATACCCACCTTTTCTAAATAGCCTAATGGCCTTCTGGAATTGCTCAGCAGTAGCTGATGCATCTGCAGCATGCACAGTGAGAGTGAGCTGAAAATCAAAACCTACAAATAATCTAACTCAGCTGAAGGCTATGTCTAACGATATAACCGGTAGGCCAAGGGAGAAAAATAAATGATCTGATAAAGAGAGAAATAGACCCCATAGACTACTAGAAATAAGCCTGCATATAAAAGTGTTAGAAAAGGCTCTAACAGACCTTCCCATAAGGGGCAATGAACGCTTTGATTGCCAACTCTGATCGCCATTTGGGTGTTAAGCAAGCGCACCACATGATAGGTAATGCTACAGTAGATCAACAGCCCTTTCAACGCGGCAGGAACTATAGCATTAGTATTCGAACAGCTATACGGTGTCAGCTTCCCCACTAAGGTCCACGGTGATAACTTAGAATTTGAGGAAGAAACGTTAGGGTTAGGCAGAAGTATCCATTTAAAATGAGGCTGTACTCCTGTGAATATATGTTTAGTGATAAAAATACCTAGTATCGTTTAGCCGACGACAGACTAACGCCATTCGAATAGCACAAGATATCACGCTGCTCGACTGCTGAATAGTTCATGTAGCACCAACAGTTTGGGCCAGCACAAGTTGGTAGATATGAGTCACACACAGTGAGCTGCATCAGGGTATAAGATGACTGCATACGCACTTTGCATGATAACGCACAGAAACTGGCTTGCTACCATCCTAAAATGATGTGCCATCGTACTGCAATGCTCCAGCAGATGCTGTGGAATGGATAGCTAGCGTTGCCCTCTAAGTCACCACAACCTCATTGTGTGCTCTTGCAATAGCAATAATGAATAAGCACAACATTCACCTAGGTAATATATACAGTTGAAGTCGGGAAGTTTACATACACCTTAGCCAAATACATTTAAACTCAGTTTTCCTGACATTTAATCCTAGTAAAAATGTCCTGTGTCAGGTCAGTTAGGATCACCACTTTATTTTAGGAATGTGAAATGTCAGAATAATAGTAGAGAATATGATTTATTTCAGCTTTTATTTCTTTCATCACATTCCCAGTGGGACAGAAGTTGACATACACTCAATTAGTATTTGGTAGCATTGCCTTTAAATTGTTTAACTTAGGTCAAACGTTTCGGGTAGCCTTCCACAGGCTTTCCACAATAAGTTGGGTGAATTTTGGCCCAGTCCTCCCGACAGAGCTGGTGTAACTGAATCAGGTTTGTAGGCCTCCTTGCTCACACACGCCTTTTCAGTTATGCCCACAAATTTCCTATGGGATTGAGGTCAGGGCCTTGTGATGGCCACTCCAATACCTTGACTTTGCTATCCTTAAACCATTTTGCCACAACTTTGGAAGTATGCTTGTATCATTGTCCATTTGGAAGACCCATTTGCGACCAAGCTTTAACTTCCTGACTGCTGTCTTGAGATGTTGCTTCAATATATCCACATAATTGTCCTTCTTCATGATGCCATCTATTTTGTGAAGTGCACCAGTCCCAGCCACCGCCGTGCTTCACGATTGGGATGGTGTTTTTTGGGCTTGCGAGCCTCCCCCTTTTTCAAACATAATGATGGTCATCATGGCAAAAGAGTTCTATTTTTGTTTCATCAGACCAGAGGACATTGCTCCAAAAAGTACGATCTTTGTCCCCATGTGCAGTTGCAAACCGTAGTCTGGCTTTTTTATGGCGGTTTTGGACCAGTGGCTTCTTCTTTGCTGAGCGGCCTTTCAGTTTATGGCGATATAAGACTCGTTTTACTGTGGATATAGATACTTTTTTACCTGTTTCCTCCAGCATCTTCACAAGGTCCTTTGCTGTTGTTTTGGGATTGATTTTCACTTTTTGCACCAAAGTATGTTCATCTCTAGGAGACAGAACGCGTCACCTTCCTGAGCGGTATGATGACTGCGTGGTCCCATGGTGCTTATACTTGTGTACTATTGTTTGTACAGATGAACGTGGTACCTTCAGGCATTTGGAAATTGCTCCCAAGGATGAACCAGACTTGTGGAGGTCTACAAATTATTTTCAGAGGTCTTGGCTGATTTCTTTAGATTTCCCCATGATGTCAAGCAAAGAGACATTGAGTTTGAAGGTAGGCCTTGAAATACATCCACAGATACACCTCCAATTGACTGAAATGATGTCAATTAGCTTATCAGAAGCTTCTAAAGCCAAGACATAATTTTCTGGAAATTTCAAAGCTGTTTAAAGGCACAGTCAACTTAGCATTTGTAAACTTCTGACCCACTGGATTTGTGATACGGTGAATTATATGTGAAATAATCTGTCTGTAAACAACAGTTCGAAAAATTACTTGTTTCATGCACAAGTAGATGTCCTAACCGACTTTCCAAAACTATAGTTTGTTAACAAGAAATTTGTTGAGTGGTTGAAAAATGAGTTTTAATGACTCTAACCTAAGTGTATGTAAACTTCCGACTTCAACTGTATGGAGCATAAACAGCACGTGCTCCCACAATGCAATATTGGCAGCCATGCTATTATGCATACTGTGTATGCCATAAAAAAAATAACAAAATGCAACATGAAGTATGATAGAAGACCAGTCACTAGAAAAATACTTCTAGAACGCAAGATGACTGACAGGGAGGACCATCTATGTAAAATGCATGACACATGATTCGACATGCTAATAAACAGAGCTTAAACCTACTGCTGCAAATAAGAATGAAGTAAATATAACTACGTCGACTGAAGTGATACTGTAAAATGTATGCTAATTAGTGTGACTCATGTAACAGTATGTGCTATTGAACACAGATACTCAAAACTGTAGCTAATTAAGCACACACATCAAAGTCACTTCCAAGTCACATTTGAGGTGGGACCGCCACAAGTCACTTTTTATTTTGTATTATTTTTTATGTGTATTTTTTTAGCCCCTTTTCTCCGCAATTTCATGGTATCCAATTTGGTAGTTACAGTCTTGTCTCATGGCTGCAACTCCCATACGGACTCGGGAGAGGCGAAGGTCGAGAGCCGTACGTCCCCCGAAACACAACCCAACTCAGCCGCACTGCTTTTTGACACAACGCCCACTTAACACGGAAGCCAGCCGCACCAATGTGTCGGAGGAAACACCGTACACCTGGCAACTGTGTCAGCGTGCACTGCGCCCGGCCCGCCACAGGAGTCACTAGTGTGCGACTTTAACTAATGTGACTGGGATGACCTATAAAATGTAGGCTATCACTGAAAGTATGCATTAATTCAGCACTCTCATTAGCTGTGCAACGATAACTAGTATCCTAATTGATAAATCACGTCTACGTAGAGACTGAAATATCATCAGATCACTATGATAAGCACCATCTCCTGCTCATGATTAGAAAACATTGCTACTTGCTCACTGTATATCGAGCATAGTTTGTATGCTAGCCAAGCATAGGCTACTTGCAAGCCTTCAGATGTATTTCAGGCAATGTTACTCATCATGCAAGCATGGTTCATAGAACCAGTGGTGTTTTTTACTTAAGTAAAATACTTTGAAGTACTACTTAAGTCATTTTTGGGGGTATCTGTACTTTACTTTACTGTTTATATTTTTGACAACTTTTACTTTTACTTCATTACATTCCTGAAGAAAATAAAATACTTTTTACTCCATATATCTTCCCTGACACCCAAAAGTACTTCTTACATTTTGAATGCTAAGCAGGACAGGAAAAATGGTCCTATTCACACACTTACCAAAAGAACATCCCTGGTCATCCCTGCTGCCTCTGATCTGGTGGACTCACTAAGCACACATGCTAAGCACACATGCTAAGCACACATGCTAAGCACACATGCTAAGCACACATGCTAAGCACACATGCTAAGCACACATGCTAAGCACACATGCTAAGCACACATGCTAAGCACACATGCTAAGCACACATGCTAAGCACACATGCTAAGCACACATGCTAAGCACACATGCTTCGTTTATATATTATGTCTGAGTGTTGTATACTCAGTTACTCTAACTTCCGCGACGCATATAAGGCCCTGCCCCGCCCCCTTTCGAGAAAAGCTGACCACGACTCCATTTTGTTGATCCCTGACTACAGACAGAAACTAAAACAAGAAGCTCCCACGCTGAGGTCTGTCCAACGCTGGTCCGACCAAGCTGACTCCACACTCCAAGACTGCTTCCATCACGTGGACTGGGAGATGTTTCGTATTGCGTCAGACAACAACATTGACGAATACGCTGATACGGTGTGCGAGTTCATTAGAACGTGCGTTGAAGATGTCGTTCCCATAGCAACGATTAAAACATTCCCTAACCAGAAACCGTGGATTGATGGCAGCATTCGTGTGAAACTGAAGGCACGAACCACTGCTTTTAATCAGTGCAAGGTGTCTGGTAACATGACTGAATACAAACAGTGCAGCTATTCCTCCGCAAGGCTATCAAACAAGCTAAGCGCCAGTACAGAGACAAAGTAGAATCTCAATTCAACGGCTCAGACACAAGAGGCATGTGGCAGGGTCTACAGTCAATCACGGACTACAGGAAGAAACCCAGCCCAGTCACGGACCAGGATGTCTTGCTCCCAGGCAGACTAAATAATTTTTTTGCCCGCTTTGAGGACAATACAGTGCCACTGACACGGCCTGCAACGGAAACATGCGGTCTCTCCTTCACTGCAGCCGAAGTGAGTAAGACATTTAAACGTGTTAACCCTCGCAAGGCTGCAGGCCCAGACGGCATCCCCAGCCGCGCCCTCAGAGCATGCGCAGACCAGCTGGCCGGTGTGTTTACGGACATATTCAATCAATCCCTATACCAGTCTGCTGTTCCCACATGCTTCAAGAGGGCCACCATTGTTCCTGTTCCCAAGAAAGCTAAGGTAACTGAGCTAAACGACTACCGCCCCGTAGCACTCACATCCGTCATCATGAAGTGCTTTGAGAGACTAGTCAAGGACCATATCACCTCCACCCTACCTGACACCCTTGACCCACTCCAATTTGCTTACCGCCCAAATAGGTCCACAGACGATGCAATCTCAACCACACTGCACACTGCCCTAACCCATCTGGACAAGAGGAATACCTATGTGAGAATGCTGTTCATCGACTACAGCTCGGCATTCAACACCATAGTACCCTCCAAGCTCGTCATCAAGCTCGAGACCCTGGGTCTCGACCCCGCTCTGTGCAACTGGGTACTGGACTTCCTGACGGGCCGCCCCCAGGTGGTGAGGGTAGGCAACAACATCTCCTCCCCGCTGATCCTCAACACTGGGGCCCCACAAGGGTGCGTTCTGAGCCCTCTCCTGTACTCCCTGTTCACCCACGACTGCATGGCCATGCACGCCTCCAACTCAATCATCAAGTTTGCGGACGACACAACCGTGGTAGGCTTGATTACCAACAACGACGAGACGGCCTACAGGGAGGAGGTGAGGGCCCTCGGAGTGTGGTGTCAGGAAAATAACCTCACACTCAACGTCAACAAAACTAAGGAGATGATTGTGGACTTCAGGAAACAGCAGAGGGAACACCCCCCATCCACATCGATGGAACAGTAGTGGAGAGGGTAGCAAGTTTTAAGTTCCTCGGCATACACATCACAGACAAACTGAATTGGTCCACTCACACAGACAGCATCGTGAGGAAGGCGCAGCAGCGCCTCTTCAACCTCAGGAGGCTGAAGAAATTCGGCTTGTCACCAAAAGCACTCACAAACTTCTACAGATGCACAATCGAGAGCATCCTGGCGGGCTGTATCACCGCCTGGTATGGCAACTGCACCGCCCTCAACCGTAAGGCTCTCCAGAGGGTAGTGAGGTCTGCACAACGCATCACCGGGGGCAAACTACCTGCCCTCCAGGACACCTACACCACCCGATGCTACAGGAAGGCCATAAAGATCATCAAGGACATCAACCACCCGAGCCACTGCCTGTTCACCCCGCTGTCATCCAGAAGGCGAGGTCAGTACAGGTGCATCAAAGCTGGGACCGAGAGACTGAAAAACAGCTTCTATCTCAAGGCCATCAGACTGTTAAACAGCCACCACTAACATTGAGTGGCTACTGCCAACACACTGTCAATGACACTGACTCTACTCCAGCCACTTTAATCATGGGAATTGATGGGAAATGATGTAAATATATCACTAGCCACTTTAAACAATGCTACCTTATATAATGTTACTTACCCTACATTGTTCATCTCATATGCATACGTTGATACTGTACTCTATATCATCGACTGCATCCTTATGTAATACATGTATCACTAGCCACTTTAACTATGCCACTTGGTTTACATACTTATCTCATATGTATATACTGTACTCGATATCATCTACTGTATCTTGCCTATGCTGCTCTGTACCATCACTCATTCATATATCCTTATGTACATATTCTTTATCCCCTTACACTGTGTATAAGACAGTAGTTTTTTTGGAATTGTTAGTTAGATTACTTGCTCGTTATTACTGCATTGTCGGAACTAGAAGCACAAGCATTTCGCTACACTCGCATTAACATCTGCTAACCATGTGTATGTGACAAATAACATTTGGTTTGATTTGATTTGATTTGATTTGGAGTGTGTCCCTGGCTATCTATAAATAAATAAAACATGAAAACTTGTGCCTTCTGGTTTGCTTAATATAGGGTATTTGAATTGATTTATACTTTTACTTTTACTTTTGATACTTAAGTATATTTAAATGGTCATCCAACTCGGAATTCCATGTCCAGAACTCAGGCCTCTTTCTAGAGCGCCGACCTGAAGATCTTGTATGCTGCTGCATAAATTATGTAAAATGCAAGATATGAGATATGTATACTGTACCTAAGAAAGTAATATAAATTGTACGTTGTGTAGTAAGCTGTTCGTAGCCCATGTGCCTCACCCTAATAATTTGGTCAATTTCCCCCCTCATAACTTAGCCTACTGTTCTGACTTGGCGGTGCACATGTAGCCTATAGTCTGTTTTAGAGAAATGTGATTATCGAATATTATAAGAGCTTTCATTTTCCGCTTATATGCCCCCTTTATTTATCCTACAGTTCTGACTTGGTGTACAGGGGGGAGAATACTGTGAGAACGGCCCATGTTCTGAATTCTGTCGCAGTACATTTCAAAAGTAATGAACAAATAGTTATTTTGAGTACGTCCTATCTCGCTCATTAATGTCTGGTCACGGCTCCTCCTCTGCAGTGCAGGGGCGGTTCCTCCTGCAGGCAGAGGAGGGTCGTTAGTGATTGGAGTCACCTGGGCTCTAAGTATTTAACTGTCACTAATCACTTCTCTCTCTCTCCGCTCCTCCAGGTATGAACCTGTTTTGTTTGTTCTGTTGTAGTTTTGCATAGTTTTCACTCAGTCATTCACACACACAGATCCATGCATCCATGCACTTTACATACACCTTACATTATGATACTTCCACACCTCATTCATTTTTCTTCGTTTAAAGTTAATAGTTTTTGTTTACAATAAAGAACATTTTTTGATTGGCCGATACCTGTTGTTCGCGTCCCCTCATTTTTGCCACAGGCTATGAGCCAGCCTGTGACAGTCTTAATCAAAATTACGGATTGCCTCTTATCCGCTCATCGTCCCCTTACGCCATAGTTTATACATTTCAATTGTCAGTAGAAACCACATTTGTTTAAGCAAGTCAGCCATATCAGCTTGGTTTTTTAAAAGGCAGTAAATGAGGCTGAATGAACTGCCTCAATGCCAGACAAGGCTCCACTGATAGCCAGGTATGGCAGTGGTAAGGATTCCCTCCATGGTGCTGAAAAGAAAGCTCTGCTGTTGGGACAGATTTATGCATTATAGTGAAATTAATGTATTGTATAGTGTTGTGTTGTGTAGTGGCTTTACTGGCATGGATTTGAAAAAAAGTTATTTGCCCTACCAAGATTTACATGCTAAAATCGCCACTGACATTTCTACTTCACAATAACAGCACTTACATTTGACCGGGGCAGCTCTAGCAGGGCATACATTTTACAAACTGAGTTGTTGGAAAGGTGGCATTCTATGACAATGTCACATTGAAAGTCACTGAGCTCCTCAGTAAAGGCCATTCTACTGCCAATGTTTGTCTATGGCGATTGCATGGCTGTGTGCCCGATTTTATACACCTGTCAGCAACGGGTGTGGCTGAAATAGCCGAATCTACTAATTTGAAGGCGTGTCCACATACTTTTGTATATATTTCTGTAAACTGATAAATAAATCAAACTAAATACACTCATACAGTCATTTCTTCCAAACACCACCTCTCCGCTCCTCCATTTTTACATTTTAGTCATGTAGCAGGCGCTTTTATCCAGAGCAACTTACAGGAGTGAGTGCATACATTTTGATACTTTTTGTATTGGTCCTCCCTCTGCAGTGCAGTCACATCGCTGGCTGTCTCACATCACGATAGAACATATGTTATAATTTGAAGGGGCTGGGGTGAGAGACAGACACTTGTTCACATCCATTCTGAAAAGTTCAATTTTGTTGTCAAAATCAGTCCTCGGTAACCGCCACTTAGGTCCCCATTCACCCTGTGCTGTTCGGGCTATTTTGGGCGCTCTGCGCTTCCCTGGTGGTGACGTGTGCTGCTGGGTAAATCTGCAGCTCCGACCTCCCCGGCCTCCTACCTCAGATGACACTGAGAGAATAACAGTCAGGAGTGAGGGATGGGGGAGAGAGAATATAGGAGAGAATAGAGAAGAGGAGATGCTATACACTAAGCAAATGACAGCTAGCAGAGAGGGATGGGGTGGAGAGGAGAACATGTAGGAGAGGAGAGGAGATTAGGGGAGAGGAGAGAAAGCAGAAAAAGAGGAGGAGGAGGCTGACAATTGTCTGCCTGATTGGGAGGCTGGGGCTCTGCAGAGGATAAGATGCTGTCTCTGGTTTTCTATCATTTCTATTGCTGTCTAATCACATGAGAGACATGCTAAATTTTTAACAGATGCTAGCCTGGGCTGAAAGTGTGGGGCCAGCGAAAAGAGAGCAAGATGACAGACAACCATATCGGACCCGTATCAAGGAAGGCAAATCAGAAGAGCTTCACATCATATATTTTTAATCCGGTGTCTATATACCTTTCTTTTCACTCCCTTTCTTTTAATTTTGTTTTGTAGCGAATTGTATAGGGAGTCCAGAAACACACTCCAAATTACTTTTGATTGATGGATTTATTGATTGGTTCATTATTACCGTGTCGTGATTAGGAGGAACACAAAGCAACAACTCTAATGGAGCACTTGGGTAAATCCATCCATCCGTGGTGGCCCTGAATCTGCTAGATGTAAGAGCCTGGAGTATACTATGCATTTATCTAAGGAGGCAGTTGCATAAGCTGTCAGCCTCGTGGCTTCCACTTGATATCCTCAAAGCAAATATTTTAATAAAATTACCTCCAAATATTAACATTAACAGTAAATATGAATGTTCCTCTCCTGCAGATCCAGGGTCTCAGTGGGGAGCTCATCGCTCCTAACGTCAGCTGCAACAGCAACGAGCCCTGAGGGCCCCTGGGTAGAGGCTAAGAGAAAGAGAGAAGTGTGTGTGTGTGTGGGGAGGGGGAGAAAGAGGGAGAGTTAAAGAGAGGAGGGAGGGAGGGAGGGAGGTAGGGAGGGAGGGAGGGAGGGAGGGTGATATAGAGACATTTGTGTGAGAGAGGATAATGAGAACAGAGTGGAGAAAAAGAGAGTGAGTAGAGCAAAGATAGAGTGGATAGAGTGAAAGTGGATAAAGAGAGAGAGAGGCTGGGTCTGTCACGCTGTGCTGAGAGCATACCTCGGCAGCCTTGATGTTGGTGTCTGTGATCGCCCACTCCCTCTGACAGGCCACAGCTCTGGTACAGGAGAGGACAGAGATAGGGAGAGAAAATATGGAGAGAAAGAGAGAGAGAAAGAGCGAGGGAGAGAGAGAGAGGAGGAGAGAGAGAGGAAAAGCTGCGCTATGGTAGAGGGTTCAGCTCAGGTCGGCTACTCACAGATCAGAGAGCATGAATGTAGCTTTGCACACACACACACAAACGTGTATGCATGCAGGCCTGCACCGCACGCACACACACACACACACACACACACACACACACACACACACACACACACACACACACACACACACACACACACACACACACACACACACACACACACACACACACACACACACACACACACACACACACACACACACACACAAGAGGCAGAGGAATGACATTTAACATATATCAACCAAATGTTGGAATAGAGATTTATATGCACCCAGCTGAGTTGCGCTTTCCCACTGTTAAATATTCCTTAACCCTCCACCCTTTAAACATATACATTTGTTATGCATTAAATACTTTCCTCTGTTCCCTTTCAGTTAGGACAACACAACAATGGGGAGTCACACTCTTGCGACTTAGCCTGATGAACTTAAAGCATGCTTGGCAAGGCAAATTAAATGGCCGCCTTCCAAAGGTGACAAGTCAGAGGCTTGTATTCATTCCTTCAATTCTTCCGCTCTTAAGCTCGATTTGAGCAATAACAATTCACGCTACTAAAAACTAATATTTTTGAAACATCAGACTATCTGACTCTGCGCCAACTGAACGTTCCCTTTGTGGTAGAGCGTGCTCACCCCCTGGTCATTGCATGCTGGAGTTTGTATTCGTTCTCTAACCACAAGCCAATTAGTTATTCTTTGGTTTGCTTGGCCTGGCTGTAGCAATGACACAATCAAAACGACGAAGGCTAGCAAGCCTGGTTTGGGATTACAATCATGCCCAAATGTATAAAATAATATTTGTTGTCTTCTATATCTCGGCTCGGGGATGCTTTGGCTGCCCTCGCTCAAATTAGTTTGTGTGCGGGACCAGGGGACGGTGTCAGTAACAGTAGCTTGTACGCCACTAGCACTGTTCCCTTAGTCCACAGTGCAGGTTCTCTTAACAATTGTGTAGCATTTTTAAGGGGTCTTGGTGTTTTCGATAGCGACTTCCTCTCCCAGGTGCCCGTACCTCAGCTGAGTCTGAGTTGCGGGATGCAGAGATAGATTGGGTTTTTGGTCCGAGCAAATGTCTTGTCTGCCTGGACATGATGCAAGTGGAAGCTGCTCAACCCGGCACCTGTGCACTCTGTCGCAGGTTACGGGAGGCTACTCAAAAAGAGAGGGCATCCAGGTAGGTATACCATCGCTTGCCTCTCTTCCCAGACTTGTCAATGAAGGGTCTGGTGCCACCTCGGTGATCCGGTCCTATGTAGATTTCCGTGACCAGGCTAGGTAAACAAGAGCTTCATAGTGTGCCAAGGCGAGCTAGATACTAATAGCTATTCCTGCCTCCCCACAGTGGAGTTGCTTGGGTCGCTCTCTTGTTTAGTATATGTAGCGTTAAGTCGCTTGGTTTTTCTAAATGGAACATGCCGTGAACTAAGTGGTTAGCTAGCCTAGCTTAGACTATAAAGCCTCATGGCTAATGTCGGTTAGCATGCATAACATCCAGTGAATGAAACTTACTAACTTTCCCCCAGCGTTATAGTAACCCCATTCCTATTTCAAATTCCCGGAGTTGGAGGGAGTAGAGAAAGCGGAGCTTGCGTGCCCCTGATGAGGAAGCAGCACTTGAGCACTTGGCTCTATAACATCTCAGGATATGACTCAGATGCAGACATCTGAGGCGGATAGTACAGTTCTCAATAATTTATTAAAACACGGGGCAAAGGGCAGGTCGAGGACAGGCAGAGGTTCATAATCAGGTCAGAGACAGACAGTACAGGACGGCAGGCAGGCTCGGGTTCAGGGAAACAGAAGACAAAGGACACAGGTTTTATCTTGGACACGTGAAATGTAGGATGGATACGGAGGGTGCCGGACAACAAAAGATGAACAGCAGAGGTGCTAAGGATTTTAGAGATGGGGAAAGGGCCGATGTAACAGGGAGGAAGTTTACGGGACTCCACCCGGAGGGGCAGGTCCCGAGTGGAAAGCCATAACCACTGCCCGAGCTGATAGCGGGTAGCAGGGGTCCGGTGACGATCCGCTTGTCGCCGATACCTGGATGTGGTCTTCAAAAGAGAGGTCCAGGCTCTCTTTCAGGTACGGCGACAGCGGCAGATGAACATCTGGGCAGAGGGTATGCTGACTTATTATTCTTGCTCAGGGAAGAGTGGGGGCTGATATCCCAAGGAACACTCGAAGGGCAAGAGACCAGTGGCCGAGCAGGGAAGAGTGTTACGGGCGTATTCCACCCACACGAGTTGCTGGCTCCAGGTGGTGGGGTTGGCGGAGATGAGGCAACGAAGCGCCGTCTCCAGGTCCTGATTGGCTCGCTCCGACTGGCTGTTAGATTAGGAGTGGAAACCCGAGGACAAGCTGACTGACAACCCACAGAGGGTGCAGAACGCCTTTCATAACCAGGATGAGACGTGCTGCACCATGAGCTGAGCCGTCTCATTGGCTGAGGGTAAATTGGGAAGAGGAATAAAATGGGCGTGCTTTAGAAAACCTGTCCACCACCATCAGGATAGTAGTGTTGCCGTCTGACGGGGGAAGCCCAGTAATAAAGTCCAGGGATATATGGAACCAGCGGCGTTGAGGAACAGGGGGTGGTTGAATAAGGCCAGCCAGGGCTTGCCGCGGAGTCTTATTTTGTGCACACACAGTGCAGGCGGCGATGAATGTGGACACATCCGGCACCATGGAGGCCACCAAAAGCGTCGTCGGACGAAAGCAAGGGTTCGACGGGAGCTTGAGTGGCAGGTCAGTCTTGAGGAATCTGCCCATTCTAAGACCGGGGAACAAGCAGAGTACGGGACAAACATCCAGTTAGCCAGACACCCCTCGGGCTCTCAGACGACTGCAGCCGCTAGACAGGAGGTAGGGAGGACGGTCTCGGGGTCAGACGGAGTAGCAGTGGGGCAATACAAGAGTGCGTCAGGCTTCACGTTCTTAGACCCCGGGTGGTAGGAGAGAGTGAGATTTAAACGGGTGAATAACAGGGACCCACGAGCCTGCCTAGAGTTGCGGTGCGGAGATATTCCAGATTCTTATGGTCAGTCCACACTAAGAATGGGTGTTCCGCCTCCTCCAACTAGTGCCTCCACTCTTCTAACGCAATCTTGACGGTGAGTTCTCGATTTCCCACATCATAGTTCCTCTCAGCAGGGATAAGATGATGGGAGAGGAAAGCGCAGCAGTGCAGCTTTTGGTCCTGGGCAGAACTCTGGGACAGGACGGCCCCCACTCTGTCATCCGAGGTGCCGACCTCCACCACAAACTGACGGGATGGTTCGGATGGATTAAGATGGGGGTTGTAGTGAATCAGCATTTGAGGTCTGAGAACACCTGGTCAGCTGCTGGAGACCACATGAAGGGAACCTTGGGAAAGGTGACTGCTGAGAGGGGGGAAGCCAGGATGCTGTAACCCCGGCTGAAGTGGCTGTAGAAATGAACAAACCCCAGGAAACGTTGCAGCTGCACTTTGGATGTGGGTTGAGGCCAATCCACCACCGCTCTCACCTTCTCTGGATCCATCTGTATATGTCCTGCAGGGATGGCGTATCCTCAGAAGGAGATGGCGGAGTGATGGAATTCACACTTCTCCACTTTAACCAAAGAGCTGGTTTTCCAGGAGATGCTGAAGGACTTGTCAGACGTGGAGGACGTGTTCTTGAGGTGAACGGGAAAAGACAAGGATGTTGATTAGGTAAACAAACACGAACCGGTTCAGCATGTCCCGGAGGACATCATTGACCAGCGCCTGGAATACCGTAGGAGCGTTGGTCAGTCCGAATGGCGTAACAAAGTACTCATTGTGCCCACCAGCCATGTTAAAAGACTGTTTTCCACTCATCTACCTCCCGTATCCGAACCAGATGGTAGGCGTTCCGAAGGTCCAACTTAGAGAAGATGGTCGCTCTCTGAAGAGGTTTGAAAGCCGAGGAGATGAGTGGTAGAGGGTAACGGTTTTTAACCGTGATGTCATTAAGGCCCATGTAGTTGATACACAGGCACAGGGTTTTGTCCTTCTTCTCCACAAAGAAGAATCCTGCGCCGGCAGGAGAGGCCGATGGACGAATACTCCCTGCAGAGTCAGAGTTCTCAATGTACTATCCATAGTCTTGGTCTCCGGACCCGACAGGGAGTAAAGCCGCCCCAAGGGGGTGATGTGCCCAGGAGAAGGTCAATGACGCAGTCGTAGGGTCGATGCGGTGGGAGGTCCAGGTACTCCGCGGGAATGGTGGAGAGATCCGAGGTTTCTCTCATGCCCGCTGGAAGACGTCCCAGGGCAGGCTGGGAAGAAGCGCCGCTGGTGGCGGGGTTGCTGCGTGTCTGGGGAATTACTGGTGTGGCTTGCTGCCTTGTAAGGAATCCTGGAATTACTAAAGCAATGTATCGAATGCATGGTCATGATGTTCTGCCAGGATATGGAGTCCCTCCATAAGGCATTGCAGTAACTCCTTGAGTCTTTCAATGGTGGCTTCTTGCTGGGAGACAGCATTGTGGAGCTGGTCTGAGTCTGCTGGGTCAGTCATAGCCAGTTCGTACTATCACATCTCAGGATATGACCCAGATGCAGACACAGGAGGCGGCTAGTACAGTTCTCAATAATTTATTATAACACGGGACAAAGGGCAGGTCGAGGACAGGCAGAGGTTCGTAATCAGGTCAGAGTCAGGCAGGTACAGGACGACAGGCAGGCTCGGGGTCAGAGCAGGCAGAATGGTCAGAACCGGGAAAACTAAGAAACAAACACTTGAGAAACAGGAAGTGGGAAAGCATGCTGGTAAGACCTGACAAGACAAGACAAACTGGCAACAGACAAAAAGAGAACACAGGTATAAATGCTCAGGGGATAATGGGGAGATGGGCGACACCTGGAGGGGGGTAGAGACAAGCACAAAGACAGGTGAAACTGATCAGGGTGTGACAGGCTTAGGTAACCCCCGGAGTGAGGGGCCTTAGTACAGCTTTATGTGACCAGTGTGCCCCTCCACAAAAACATTACTGTGACAACAGTGCCTCCACATTTGGTTATGGCCATGGTGTTCACAGGGTTCAAAGGGTACAGTATATCAGACTAATAGATTGTCCGATTTCTCTCTGTCCATAAGGGGCCACCCCCTCCCTCATAGGTGGCTCATTACTGAAATGAATTAATCAGGCTCTAATCTATGAATTTCACCTGACTGGGCCGGGGTGCAGCCATGGGTGGGCCTGGTAGGGTATAGACCAACCCACTTGGGAGCCAGGCCCACCCCCCGATAAGAATGAGTTTTTCCCCACAAAAGGGCTTTATTACAGACATAACAGACAATCCCGTAGGTGAAGAAGCCAGATGTGGAGGTCCTGGGCTGGCGTGGTTACAAGTGGTTTGTGGTTGTGAGGCCGGTTGGACGTACTGCCAAATTCTCTAAAACAACGTTGGAAGCGGCTTATGGTAGAGAAATTAACATTCAATTATCTGGCAACAGCTCTGGTGGACATTCCTGCAGTCAGCATTCCAATTGCACGTTCCCTCAAAACTTGAGACATCTGTGGCATTGTGTTGTGTGTGACAAAACTTCACATTTTAGAGTGCCCTTTTATTGTCCCCAGCACAAAGTGCGCCTGTGTAGTGATCAGGCTGTTTAATCAGCTTCTTGATATGCCACACCTATCAGGTGGATGGATTATCTTGGCAAAGGAGGAATGCTCATTAGCAATGATATAAACACATTTGTGCACAACATTTTACAGAAATAAGCTTTTTGATTGATAATATCTAGAATCTTTTATTTCAGCTCATGAAACATGGGATCAACACTTTACGTTTATATTTTTCTTCGGTATAGATTCAATTACAAATTGCCTCTGTCCACATAAAGTGTCTATTTTTCAGAGTTGTCTGTCCCATTCCCAGCTAGGTTACAAGGAGTTTTGTCACCAGTAACTATGACTGGTCAGTAGGGTAACCTCCATAATGTATTTTTCTCCCACTGGGTCTATTTTGCATGCGTCTTTTTTTTTTACCTTTATTTTACTAGGCAAGTCAGTTAAGAACAAATTCTTATTTTCAATGACGGCCTAGGAACAGTGGGTTAACTGCCTGTTCAGGGGCAGAACGACAGATTTGTACCTTGTCAGCTCGGGGATTTGAACTTGCAACCTTTCGGTTACTAGTCCAACGCTCTAACCACTAGGCTACCCTGCCGCCCCGGTCTGGTCCAGCGCTCGTTTCCAGCCGGTTACCGGAACACATCTTACTGCCTAAACCAGTGAGTCTCATTGTGACAACAGTACCCTCAAGTGGCACTGCCAAACAGGATACGTCACTGATCGCCGGACCCCTTGTACCACAGAATGGGCCAGGCTTTAGGCAAACCTTGGCACATAAACACTGTTTTTTTCACCCTCTAGTTCCACAGTGTTCACAGGTGTCAAAAGTGTTGCATCTTCCGCATGTGAGTTCAATTAAAAGTGTCCCTTCTCCACGTTCAGACATGGTTGTCAAGAGTCATGGAAATTGAAAAATAATCAGTCTCTCCCAGTCCACAAGGTGGCATCACGCCCCATTCAGAGAGCACTTCACAGGAGACTCACTTTCTGCTCCGACCAATGGCACACATGCGCAGTGCCATACTGGATCATGCAAACAGTGACGTTGGGGTACGGGCTACAATTTGTTGGCTTAGCCAAATGTCATCTGGGTCACACAGTGGTGGGACCCTCTGCTATTGTCAGGGGGCTCCCATGGGCTGAGTTGTATCCTGTAAGGTAATCATGACAGACATCCCCCCCGAGGGTGGGGTGAGTGGGTATGACGTCAACTTGATTTGGGGGGTATGGATAGTCGTGCGGAGGGCACTGCATATCAATTACCTGGTTCTTCTAACACTTCCTCCTGCTTTTGCCAGGCTGGCAATCAACTGATGGGGAGAGACTCGGTCTCTCTCCCTCCTAACCTTGGCTCGCTCTCTATTGCTGGGAAGCAGTGCGCACATCCAGGTGGGGCCCTTTCTCTCAGGAGTGGAGACTACACCCTTGAGTGGTTTCCCAGGAATGGGAAATGTTCCGCAGGTGCGATGTAGATATTTGCACTTTGCAAGAAAACGTGCATTGTCATCTGAGGGACCCAAGCGCTCCATTGGGAGTGGATGGCCTGGCGCACCAGTGGCCTCTGACCCTCCTTTATGCATTTCCCCCATGCAGCTGCTTCAGCCCACGTTGGGGAAGCTCTGCAGGGTGGCAGGTAGCCAAGTGGTTAGGTTGCAAGATCGAATCCCTGAGCTGACAAGGTGAACATCTGTTGTTCTGCCCCTGAATAAGGCAGTTAACCCACTGTTCCTAGGCTGTCAATGAAAATAAGAATTTGCCTAGTTAAATAAAGGTAAAATAAAAAAATACCTGACGGGCTTGTTGATTTCTGTTGTCCCAATCAACCTTGGTTTGCAGAGATCCTCTGCCTATTGGGTGGGGTCCTGTGGGGCTTGTCCCCTGAGAGGTCCAATCTTGCGTTTAGATGTTCATGATTGCTACTATTTGTCCTCAAGCAAACCCTCCATGGGAGGCTGGACCCATATAAGTGGCAGGTGTTGGAGCTCTGCTACTAAAATAAATGAAATATTATTTTCCATAGTGCTCAAGCGGGCATTTTAATGCCTCTACAGGAGCTTGTCGAGCATAGTCGTTCATTCTCCACTTTGAAAGTGCATATATATATATTTCAGTGTGTCATGTGGGAATTAATGGCGCCATCTGGCGGTGTGGTTCCAGAAAAGGTGTGCGCCATTTCAGACCGGTTTCTAAACCAGTTGAGCCCATTCCAATCGTTATCCGAAACACGTTTCCTATACTAAGTTTGCCCCAGGCGACTCTTAAGGTGACGTTGCATCCGAATGCGGCCTTTGTCATGGTTGTGTCTTACAGGTCTTTAGCTTTTGAGCTATTTCCCTTTACGAGGTTGCATGCCCTGTGTCTAGTACAAGCTTTACAGCTTCATCGCTTGGATGTCACTGCTCCCAGTGTAGCCCACAGTGTGCTTACAGCTGGGACAGCTCCATCTTGTCGGGTGGAGAGCTGGGTGGTCTGCCATGGGCCATTTCTTTTACTATCCGTTAGGGCCGGCTTGAGGCGGGATTTCATTACTCTCAGTTGTACCGAGAGTACTGACTGAAAGGGAACGTAACGTTATGACGATACTGTTCCCTGAAGGAGGGAAACGAGGTAAAACATCTGTTTGGCTCTGCACCGCCCAATTCTGGGCTCGGTGAAGAGCGGTACTGAATTGAAGGAATGAATCCAAGCTTATCGGGCTTATCACTTGTGGAAGGCAGGGCTTCCAGCGAGGTGCATATTTCATTGACCTTATCAGGCATGATTTTAGTTCTTCAGTCAAGTTTGCGAGAGTGCGACTCCCCATAGATGTGGTGTACTTCATTGCACTCCGTCAGGGAACAGTAGTTATAGTCACAACGTTACGTCTCAGTCTCTGTGTTGTTCATCACATTCTGTCCCTGTTTCTTCTCCCACAGTAAACTCTATAGGATGCTGTCATTGGGTTGCGTAATTCTTGGCACTAGTTATATGGGTTAATCATCAATAACATCATAAAGAGGACACAATGACTGGCTCACCATACAGCTGGATGAGGCGGGGGGGGTTGTCTTGTAAATCAGAGCTTTTTAATCCATTCCTGGGCAACCCCACGGTGTGCACATGTTTTCTTCTAACCCAGCACTAACATGCTTGACTAAACTAACCAAACTAAGACTTGGTGATTAATGAATGTGGTCAGGAAAAACTCCTGACCTAGTCGTCACTCGAGGCCCTGGTCATTAGTTCTGATGGTAGATTCCATATGAGTGGCTCCGTTCTACATTTGTATGACATGTATTGACTCGCTGTCCCCTGACCTCTGGCAGCTTCTGACACTGATGATGTAATGATGTGACACCTGTCAATCATTCACAGGAAGGTAAATAAATGCAAATCTGTGGGGCAGAGTTGGTGTGTGCGTGTGTGTGTGTGTGTGTGTGTGTGTGTGTGTGTGTGTGTGTGTGTGTGTGTGTGTGTGTGTGTGTGTGTGTGTGTGTGTGTGTGTGTGTGTGTGTGTGTGTGTGTGTGTGTACATGCGTGCATGCACACGCACGCTTGTGTGTTAAGTAGCATAGGTTGTTCACCTTGCATTGCCTGAGAGGAGAGAGAAAAAAAAACCTGGTAAGTAGCCCGCTCTGCCCTTTATGGGGGGTCAGGGTTGAGGTTAGGTTTGTGTGTGTTTGTTCCCTCCCCACTGTTACAGCTCTCTTCCCGTTCTGCCCTCTGCTCCATGTGGTGCTGTTCCAACTGTTCCAATGCAGGGGACAAACGAGGACAACACCTGGGAGAGAAGAGCAGGTCAAGGGTGTGTTAAACCCCACTACTGGCCCCTCATGAAGCTGCATGCACATGCCAGGACAGAACAGCACAGCACACCTGCTTCACCACTCAAACAGACAATGAAGAGAAACAACCGTCCCTAACCCACCTTGCACAATTTTGTATCCATTTCACCACAGGATTTGGAACATAACCTTGGAACATGACGTTTCAAAAAATTCTCAAAGGTCTTGTAAATGTTTGTAAAGTAATATGTTTTGAGTTTATGGCTTCGGGACGAATGCGTGAGGGCCTTTTAACGGGGTGACAAATTCACTTAGAGAGACACACTGCATCGGCCACCTAATCAGTCAAAACGGGTAATTGGGCGTGTTCGGGGAGGGAGGGAGATGTGTTTTGAGGTACTTTCAATCTACTGTGTATATCTCTGGTTTAGGGTAGGTCTGGTCAAAGGAGTGCTTTCGTCACACCGCAAGAGGGTATATTGGAATGTTTGCATGCAGTTGCAGAATTGAAACAGGCACTCCCACTGTACAAAACCAATGTCGTGTCCAGGATACCAAATTATCAGAAGAAAATTCCTAAATACCCACATTCCTTATTTTCCTGGTGATAGATGTCATACAGTAGGACCTGAATGCTGGTGATACTGTGGCAGTTTATACACAAACGTACCAATAAATCAAAGACATAACTCTCATGCACCGTAAAATTTGCTAACTTAACCAATTGCTTAATCAAGTGGACTTCCAAAGCACAAGAATTTGCGTTAATGTGTTAGTTCGTTTACTCAACAATCTCCGCCCGACGTGAGCTGCATTTGTAAAACCTTGTTGAGTAAAATTACAAATTCACGTATGCAATAATCAACCTTCCCTAACCGGGGAGTCATTAAACGTTTAAATTGTTGGATATCCTCACTCTGGCTGGATTCTAACAGGATAATGTGACTTGTAGGCTTGATGTGGTCTGTAAGCGACAAGTTTCAGACCACTGTGTTAAGGTGTAACTAGGCCCTCATCGAGCAGCCTTATGATATATGCAATGTACTGTCACAATGAGCTTCATTTTTAAGATAACTTATTAATTTCAACACTCACTTGGTGTACCCTACAGGGCTGAATGTCATTGAACTATGTCTCCGTCATGGGTGGTAACTCCAATTCACTCAAAAAGCAAGGCACACTGTGAAATATGCAAATAGTAGGCGAATAAGTACGCAAATAAGGTAGAAAAGTTGAGTGAACATACAATTATACTTGAGAATTTATAAATTTGCCCAAATGATGAGCAAACTCAAATCTTATTGCAGCTGGTTGCCTCAAGTACCTCTCACAGCCGCACATGGAACGGGGTGGAGACGGTTGTGGTCCTGCCCACCACACGTTTTCATTGGCTGAGGCATATTCACATTCCACCATGTCCGAGACGTTTTTGTTCATGTAGCCTGCGTGGTGATACATCAGCACGTACATGCAGACCCAGACACCAGACAATAATCAGCTGGGGGTAAAAAAAAAAAAAAATCAAAAGGGGGGCACTCATTTCTATGTTATATTTATAGTTATATAACATATATGCAATGAATCTTTCACCTACAGGTTTCTTTGGGCGCTCCAACATCATGGTTTGTGTTTTCAACATTCAAATAGACTAGGCTAATGTCAATCTCGACATACAGAAAATACATCCTTATACGTATAGTAGGCTTGGTTATAGGAGCAAGGAGTCTGGGTAGCCAGGAAAAAGGCCTAATACAATAAAACAACAAATCTATAGGCTATTAAAGTGTTCTAGGTGCGCGAGGAATAGCTAATCGAAGGGGAGAAGAGGCAGATTGTAAGGTAAGCTTGCGAGAAAAAATAACTGGACCTGCTGGGAGCATAATATTATTGACAGTGCACCTCAGTATTAGCTATACGGACACTCAATCACTATGGTACTTTTTAATGGTGAGTTTTCTAAATACAGTGCATTCGGAAAGTCTTCAAACCCCTTGACTTTTCCCACATTTTGTTACGTTACAGCCTTATTCCAAAATGGATTCAATATTTTAAAAATTCTCATCAATCTACACACAAAACCCCATAATGAAAAAGCTAAAACAGGTTTAATTTTTTTTTTACACATTTATTAGAAATAAAAAACAGAAATACCTTATTTACATACAGTACCAGCAAAAGTTTGGACACACCTACTCATTCAAGGGTTTTTCTTTATTTTTACTATTTTCTACATTGTAGAATGATATTGAAGACATCAAAACTATGAAATAACACATATAGAATCGTGAAAGAAAAAAAATCTCAAAGGAGAGATTTCCACCGGTCTAATGTCCATTGCTCGTGTTTGTTGGCCCAACAAGTCTCTTCTTCTTATTGGTCTCCTTTAGTAGTGGTTTCTTTGCAGCAATTAAACCATCTAGGCCTAATTCACGTACTCTCCTCTGAACAGTTGATGATGAGATGTGTCTGTTACATGAACTCGGTGAAGTATTTATTTGGGATGTTCTTGCCATAACATGGACTTGGTATTTTACCAAATAGTGCTATCTTCTGTATACCACCCCTACCTTGTCACAACACACTGATTGGCTCAAATGCATTTTAAGAAGGAAATCAATTCCACAAAGCTGTCATCAAGACAAAGGGTGGCTTCTTTGAAGAATCTCAAATATAACATATATTTTGATTTGTTTAATTTGGATAACACTTTATTGGTTACTTCATGATTCCATATGTGTTATTTCATAGTTGTGATGTCTTCACTATTATTCGACAATGTAGAATAGTACAACAACAAAAAATCTTGAATGAGTAGGTGTGTCCAAACTTTTGACTGCTACTGAAAAATGTTGTTCTCACCAATCTACACACAATAACCCATAATGACAAAGTGAAAACCTTTGCACATTTGTTGAAAATGAAAGACAGAAATATTGAATTGACGTAAGTATTCACACCCCTGAGTCAATACTTTGTAGAAGCACCTTTGGCAGCGATTACAGCTGTGTCTTCTGGGTAAGCCTCTAAGAGCTTCCCACACCTGGGTTGTGCAACATTTGCCCATTTATTCTTTTCAAAATTCTTCAAGCTCTGTCAAGTTGGTTGTTGATCATTGCTAGACAACCATTTTCAGGTCTTGCCATAGATTTTCAAGAAGGTTAAAGTCAAAACTGTAAATCGGCAACATTCACTGTCTTCTTGGTAAGCAACTCCAGTGTAGATTTGGCCTTGTGTTTTAGGTTATTGTCCTGCTGAAAGGAATGCAGACTGAACCAGGTTTTCCTTTAGGATTTTGCCTGTGCTTAGCTCCATTCCGTGTATTTTTAAAAATTTTAAATACTCCCCAGTCCTTAACAATTACAAGCTTACCCATAACATGATGCATCCACCGCTATGCTTGAAAATATGGAGAGTGTTACTCAGTAATGTGTTGCATTGGATTTTCCCGAAACATAACACTTTGTATTCAGGACAAAAGCCAGCCTACACTGTGTGTGCTCCCGAGGCTATGCTCTCAGTCCCAGGGCACACAGCTTGAAAACTCTTCCCTATTGTTACGCCCTAACCTTAGAGAGCCATTTTATTTCTCTATTTGGTTAGGTCAGGGTGTGATGTGGGGTGGGCATTCTATGTTTTGTATTTTTGTGTGTTTGGCCGAGTGTGGTTCCCAATCAGAGGCAGCTGTCTATCATTGTCTCCGATTGGGAATCATACTTAGGCAGCCTGTTTTGCCACCTTAGTTGTGGGTAGTTGTCTTTGTTAGTGGCCTGTATAGCCCTAGGAAGCTGCACATTTGTGTTTTTTTGTGTGTGTTTTTTGTTTTGTTGGCTACATTCTTATTGAAGGAAAATGTATGCTCACCACGCTGCACCTTGGTCCGATCATTTCCCTGACGACCTATTGATCACGTTTTTTTAGGGACACAATGCAATGGTTTTCAATCGAGTACAATAACTAGGTCCATGAACCCTGCCAATGCCACTCCGACATTGCTCAATCTAATATTTATATATTTCTTAATTCCATTCTTTTACTTGTAGATTTTTGTGTATTGTTGTGAATTGTTTTTAGATACTACTGCATTGTTTGATACTGCTGGAGCTAGAAATACAAGCATTTTGCTACACCCGCAATAACGTCTGCTTAATATGTGTATGTGGCCGATAACATTTTATTTGAATTGGAACTGTGATTGTGGGTAATGTCAACATATCCAACCTTGCACGTGTCATTGGGAGGGAGGGTCTTGGTGGACTGGCCATGATTTTAAGAAGGTAATTTTATACAACTGTTACGTTTTTTTGTTTTGTTATCAAGGTTTGAAATGATTGTGTTTTAGTCAAATATTACATCTGTTTGGGCTTCTCTTGCGGTCAATTTGCAGTGTACAAATTATTTGCAATTACGTTCCAACTCCCCAGACCAGCCGCAAAATAAAAAAATGTCCTGTGGCTGAATGTAGTTTGGGGACCCCTGCACTAGCCGCTTGGTCAGTGATCGCTTCGCTCATCACTTTTTGGTCTGGAAAGAGCTTAAGTATGGTCATTTCACTTCGCAAATGAAAACATGTGGTGGGTGGGGTTGGCCCTGGCCGACCCCGCCCACGGCCAACCCCACCACGTTTCATGTGCTGCAGCGAGGGACTTCTTGGCTGCCTGAACTGAATGAACGTCTTTCTTTTTTTTTACACAGTGTGGCTTTTGCGATATGCTTTGGTGGTTTTGCTAACGTTATAAGTTTGGTATGAAGTAGACTGGGCCACAGAGATGTGAAGATCACAGTGTGGCCCATAACATATTATCTGTGATTGGTATTTTGAGAGATCACAAGACTACCCTGGAACATCCAGAGCCCAGGAAATATGAAGTGAGACTTCCAAAAATGTATTTAAGCTTTCAGCTGGAAGAATTCAATTATGTGGTCTTCGACTTCATTATGGCTGGCAATGGTATTTAGAGACTTCAAAAAGAAGAGAACTTGGTTTGCGTCTCAAATGGCACCCTATTCCCTATATAGTGCGATACTTTTAATCAGAAGTGCACTAGATAGGTAATGCCATTTGGGACAAAGCCTTGGAGACGCAGAGAACAAAGCAGGTCAACGTTCTGAAAGTGACAGGAGAGAACGCAGCATAACAAAAGGAAAAACAACAACAAAGGGCAATACATTCGGTTTGTATCTTCCTCAAATTATCCTCAGCCCCAAATCTCGTTTCTTTGACATGATACACTGAATGCACAAACTGGTTTAGGCGACAAATGTTATTTTCACGCCACCCACTGTATCTGATCTGTATCCTTTTAAAGGATGTGGCTTATGGCTTGAACTAGAACTAAACTTTGAATCCAGGCATATTTATAAGATGCGAAAGAAGAGGTGCCTACCCACACACTTGCAAATGTTTCAACAAGCAAAAAGCAAACGAGGATAAACTGTATCTACAGTGGCAGTTTAAAGTCCAGGCAGAAGGATAGGATAGTGTATGCAGAGCCATTCTAGTTCATCTTGCACAATATCTTTCATATGCTGGTCAAATATGACCGGGCCTGCCAGGTGGATGCCCGGAGGGGGACGAGTTGTTCACTGCTCAGCACAGGACTACAGGACACTGGGCTTATTGACAGAGAACCTTTGTGTTCTTTTGGAAAACAGCATCAGGTCGTCACCTTACCCACGAAGCCCAGGGCTTTACTGTCAACTTCTGTATATCTGGTGCAGACTACGACTTAACCACACACACACGCACACACAGTCTCCCCATCGCCACACTACTCAGATTGGATAGACGTAGGCACATTCCTGAAGGTTAATATAAAAGTCAAAGTAGTCATTTTAGCCCTAAAAGTACCAACAGGGGGGAATTTTGACCTTAAGGGGTCAAAAACAATTTTTTTATCCTTCTGAATTTTTAGGACTTTAACATACATTCATTTAGTATTTGGTAGCATTGCCTTTAAATTGTTTAACTTGGGTCAAACGTTTCGGGTAGCCTTCCACAAGCTTCCCACAATAAGTTGGGTGAATTTTCGCCCATTCCTCCTGGCAGAACTGGTGTAACTGAGTCAGGCTTGTAGGCCTCCTTGCTCACATACGCTTTTTCAGTTCTGCCAACAAATTTTATATAGGTTTGAGGACAGGGCTTTGTGATGGCCTCTCCAATACCTTGACTTTGTTGTCCTTAAGCCATTTTGCCACAACTTTGGAAGTATGCTTGGGGTCATTGTCCATTTGGCAGACCCATTTGCGACCAAGCTTTAACTTCCTGACTGATGTCTTGAGATGTTGCTTCAATATAAACCTAATTTTCCTACCCCATGATGCCATCTATTTTGTGAAGTGTATCAGTCACTCCTGCAGCAAAGCACCCCCACAACATGATGCTGCCACCCCTGTGCTTCACAGTTGGGATGGTGGTCTTCGGCTTGCAAGTCTCCCCCTTTTCCTCCAAACATAAGGATGGTCATTTTGGCCAAACAGTTCTATTTTTGTTTCATCAGACCAGAGGGCATTTCTCCAAAAAGTATGAGCTTTGTCCCCATGTGCAGTTTCAAACCGTAGTCTGGCTTTTTAATTGCGGTTTTGGAGCAGTTGCTTCTTCCTTGCTGAGCGGCCTTTCAGGTTATGGCGATATAGGACTCGTTTTACTGTGAATATAGATACTTTTGTACCTGTTTCCTCCAGCATCTTCACAAGGTCCTTTGCTGTTGTTCTGTGATTGATTTACACTTTTCGCACCAAAGTACGTTCATCTCTAGGATACAGAACACGTCTTCTTCCTGAGAGGTATGACGGCTGTGTGGTCCCATGGTGTTTAAACTTGCATACTATTGTATGTACAGATGAACGTGGTGCCTTCAGGCGTTTGGAAATTGCTCCCAAGGATGAACCAGACTTGTGGAGGTCTACAATTTTTTTCTGAGGTCTTGGCTGAATTCTTTTCATTTTACCATGATGTCAAGCAAGAGGCACTGAGTTTGAAGGTAGGTCATGAAATACATCCACAGGTACACCTCCAATTGACTCAAATGATGTCAGTTAGCCTATCAGAAGCTTGTAAAGCCATGATGTAATTTCTTGAATTTCCCAATCTGTTTAAAGGCACAGTCAATTTAATGTATGTAAACTTCTGACCCACTGGAATTGTGATGCAGTGAATTATATGTGAAATAATCTGTCTGTAAACAATTGTTGTAAAAATGTCTTGTCATGTCTTGTCATGCACAAGGTAGATGTCCTAACCGACTTACCAACACTATAGTTTGTTAAAACTTCTTGACGCTACCAATCCCGTTAGCGGAATCATTTTTGTCAGCAACCGCTGAATAGCATAGCGCCACAGTCAAATAATATTACAAAAAAATATTCATATTCATGAAATCACAAGTGCAATATTGCAAAACACAGCATAGCCTTTTGTTAATCCACCTGTCGTCTCAGATTTTGAAATTATGCTTTACAGCGAAAGCAATCCAAGCGTTTGTGTAAATGTATCGATAGCATAACATAACATTATGTACACTAAGCATTAAGTAGCTAGGTCACGAAAATCCGAAAAGCAATCAAATTAATTGTTTACCTTTGATGATCTTCGGATGTTTTCACTCACGAGACTCCCAGTTACACGACAAATGTTCCTTTTGTTCCATAAAGATTATTTTTATACCCAAAATACCTCCGTTTGTTTGTCACGTATGTTCAGAAATCCACAGGAAAGAGAAGTCCCGACAATGCAGACGTATATTCCAAATAATATCCATAATGTCCACAGAAACATGTCAAACGTTATTTATAATCAATCCTCAGGTTGTTTTTAAAATATATATTCGATAATATATCAAACGGGTGTGTAGGTTTTTCAATAACACCGGGAGAAACAATGGCCGCTTTACTCTGTAGTGCAAAACTCACTCTGAAAGCCCCCACCTATCCACTTACGCAATGTGATCTTTCACGCTCATTTAAAAAAATAAAAGCCTGAAACTATGTCTAAAGACTGTTGACACCTTAGGGAAGCCATAGAAAAAGGAATCTGGTTGATATCCCTTTAAATGGAGGATAGGCATGCATAGGAACAGAGAGGTTTCAAAATAAGAGGCACTTACTGATTGGATTTTCCTCAGGTTTTCGTCTGCAATATCAGTTCTGTTATAGTCACAGACAAAAAATGTACAGTTTTGGAAACTTTAGAGTGTTTTCTATCCTAATATGACAATTATATGCATATTTTAGTTTCTGGGGCTGAGAAATAGGCAGTTTCAAATGGGTACGTTTTTTTAGCCAAAAACTAAAATACTGCCCCCTACACGCAAAAGGTTAACAAGAAATTTGTGGAGTGGTTGAAAAACAAGTTTTAATGATTCCAACCTAAGTGTATGTAAACTTCCGACTTCAACTGTATGTGTGTGTTTGTGTGTCAGTGGGTATCATACCAACAGTATTTGTATTGGAATGGAACACACAGCGCTGGATGATTTCCCAGCCATGTGGGAAGTAATGAGTTTGTAATTGTTTTGGTGGCATCTGATGACACACTCACACATGCAAAATAATGTGTTATTGACTATTGATATTAGTTATGAAATACTCTTTTGTCATTGAAAAAGCTGAATTTGAAAAACTTTAAATTTAGAACTGCACATCTATGCCACTGTGTGTCGAAAAGGTACCTTTTTAATGTCAATGTGATGGCACAGAGTTCTCAGCAGAGTTGGCCTTCTCTGACACGGGGTTCAGGCAAGTTCAGTTGTCTGCCGTAACCTGAAGTTGCGTAACGGCATATTAAAGGAAGACCATGGAAGAGTCTAAAGGACAACGTATTGAAAAGTATATTTTCAGAGCACCCATTATACACTGTAGATTAGATTGCCAAATTCAGAACTTTTGCTTATATAATAGCTTAGGAGGCTCATCTATTTCCAATATATTTCATGGCTGACTAAACCATTATAAGAAATAGCAAGAAACGTCCTGAATTACTCCAGTTGTTCCCTTATGCCCATTTCTACTGGCTGATCAAAGACCTTCCACAAAACAGATATCGTAAACAACATTACTCTTTGTCATTATTGTGCTTGTATGTGCTCCTAAAACAATTTCCCCTTACTCCCCCACAACAATAAATAATGAGAGAAAAGGGGACAATTATTTGATCCAAGTTGTACAATAAACCTCTGTCATTAGAAGCTACATGTTCCGGGTAGAGGACTGTGCTTGGAGGGAAGTGGGGGATGGACAATCTCTGGGTGACTGTTAGAGATGGGATGGAAATAGATACAGTATCGCAAGATTATTTTTGAGGATATTCTGTTGATTCTATGACTCCAAGTTTGTCTGACGCCTCATACTGAATTGAATTCCGCTGCTCTGTCTATCGGTACATACTGTAGATACTGAGACCGCCATCATAGAAGCAATTTTGGATGAGAGGGGTTGTAAAAAAACAATTAGTCAGCGATTGGATCACCTCCAACTAATCAGAGTATCTGTCACGGATCTCTTCAGAACTTTCATTACACACATCTGTCCCCTAGTCCCACTGATTAGTACTTGTATAAGTGTGCCCTTTGGTTTCCATTGGGCTGTCGATTAGTGTGTTTTGGCTTTCATGCCCTTGTGGATTGCGCAGATGATTACGGGTCTCGTCCCGTGTGTTAATCATTGTGCGCGTGTGTTATTTATTCGAGTTACTCCTCGCTCTTTTGTTTGGGTTTTAACCCTGTGTTTTTGTATAGTGTTTGTTTGGTCTTCGTCCCTGTGCCTTTACACGGCACGCCGTAATTTGGGCTTAATAAAAAAAAAATACTACACATTCCTGCGCCTGTCTCCCAATCTTTTACACCAACGTGACAGAATAATCAACCATTAAGGGAGACAGCAGGACTGGCCCATCCGACGACGCTGCGACTGGTCCGTCCGGCGCCGCCGCAACTGTGGCATCTGCAACTGGGTCGTCCGACGTCGCCACAACGGGTCCGTCTGGCGACGCAACTTCAGCAGCTACAGCCAGCCCGTCCGACGCCACTGCTACTGGTCCGTCCGATGCCGCTGCAACTTGATCCCGCACTGCGTTCCTGTGATCGTCCTCGGGGCGAGAAGTTGTCAGGGACGAGATCAAGTCTAGACTCATCGTGGAGAAGAAACTTTAGTAAGTGTGATTTCAGGTTTTTCAGGTTTTTCCTCTCAAATTCACGCTTTTGTAATAGAAAAACAACAAAATTGGATGTTAAAACAATGCTTAAACCACATCATGAGATCACTTTTAGGTCTGGGAAAAATCGAAGACATTTAATTTTAGGGTGAGCACCAGCAAGAGACTTGCTTGGTTAGCAGTGTTTCTGTAGCACACCTGATTGCAGAGTTTGCTAAACAAATCACCACTGGATTGTTGCAAATAATCATGATATCATTCTGCTAGGTCGGGACTACTTTGTAGTTAACATTTAATTGAGGAGATTTTTGGGAAAGCCTTTCCATCTACCAGAAAACAGTTTTGTTTGGTCTCATCGCTAATGACTCCACAAAGTGGTAAACAAACGCTCACAAACAGAAAGGGTTATTCCCACTCTGTTGCCTAAGTTTAAGGAAAATATGAATCACTTATGCATTTTGTTCCTGTCTTATCATAATCTTGTGCAAATTAATTAATGTTCTAATAAATTCAATACATTTAGCTGATTTCCTACTAAGTTCATTACATTTTAGAATATAGTTGAATTCTGTTTTAGTGTCTGGATTCCTTGGTTCCGTCCGCGTTCTCCACATCACAGATTTTATATGGCCCTATACTCCACACACAATAGCTCAGTGCTGGATGGGCCAAAGCAGAGCAGCAGCCCTCTAATTCCACTGACTCACAGGAATGTCCTATCTGGGTTTTGCATGTGGAAAATGCTTACATCTTTAAAGCCACTGTGCTCCTGTTCTTCCACACTGACCCTCAGGTCCGTGGGCCTCCTCTACTCAAATCAAATCAAATGTTATTTGTCACAGGTACCGAATACCACAGGTGTAAACTTTACCGTGAAATGCTTACTCTACGGTGAAATGTTTACTCTATTGCCAGCCAGCCCGGGTTCAAGGCAATCCAACATCTAACGGCCGGCTGGCTCTTTTTCTGCCACTGAATGCCACTTTTAGAGGGACGTGAGAGAGAACACAGGAGCCTGATTAGAAGAGATGAACTCAGGCGCTCGAGGGACAGGCCAATCCATGCAAAAATAGCAAGGCTGATTGACTCTGAATGAGCTTGTTTTTTGTGGGGTCGGGGGTGTAAGAGACCCAGCTGAGCAAATTCAGGGGGTGTTGGAGCCTCGCTGACCTGATTCAACCCCACCGATTTGCTACTCGGCTAGGTTGCCTCTTCAATTCTTCTCGATCTGCTTGTTTTTCCCAACGGCCTCATTCTCACATGCAGAGATTTATTTTGTAAACAGAGCGCCCTGCCAGCAACAAGCTAGGCATTTTCCAGAGGAAGCTGGTGGGAGGAACTATAGGAAGACTGGCTCATTGTAATGGCTGGAATTGAATAAGTTGAACAGCGTTAAGCATGTGGTTTCCATATGTTTGATGTGTTTCATACCATTCCATTTATTCCATTCCAGCCATTACAATGAGCCCGTCCTCCTACAGTTCCTCCCACCAGCCTCCTCTGGCGTCTTCATATTTTCATCGGGAGAAAAGAGCAGCTACCCTGGTCTCATTATGGCAGAAACATGCAGAGCCCGTAAATAGAACAGAGGAGAGGAGGAACAGGACATCAACTGAATAACCTTCCACTTCCTTGTTCCTTCTGTCACGCCCTGACCTTAGAGCTTTTTATGTCTCTATTTTGGGTTTGGTCAGGGTGTGATTTGGGCGGGCATTCTATGTTCTATTTTCTATGTTTTTGTATTTCTTTGTTTTGGCCGGGTATGGTTCTCAATCAGGGACAGCTGTCTATCGTTGTCTCTGATTGGGAACCATACTTAGGTAGCTCTTTTCCCTCCTTTCTGTGTGGGAACTCGTCTTTGTTTGTGGCACTATAGCTCTTAAGCTTCATGGTCATTTTGTATGGTTTACTGTTTTGTTTGCGTCATTTTAAATAAAGGAAAAATGTACGCTCACCACGCTGCGCTTTGGTCCAGTTCTTCAGACGGCCGTGAAATCTTATCATCCTCTCTCCAACCATCCCTCACTCACTACCTCTGTCAAAAACCAAAAACAGGATGGTAGGAAAAGATATAGAACAGTTTACAGGCATGCTCTTCCACAATCAAGTGCAGTGAGAGGATTTGCTTTACTTAACATGTGAATGTTGATGTCAAGAGCTGTTGCTGAAGTGATTTCCCTACAGGGTTATAAATAAAATGCAGCCGCTGCTCCACAAACATCTCCCACTAGCCTCTCTTTCTCAGTTTATGACCAAGTTAAAGTTTTATTTGCACTTTTACAGGCCGCAAAACACAGAGCTCTCCGTCTGGAGGGCCAAAACGGGGACCTGTGCATTCTAGACACACACACATGCATGCACGCACACAGACACATGCACCACAATCAGTCCACAGGAAGAAGCAGCAGGCAGATGTATTGGTGACCACCGAACTGTTAACATCTCCGTAAGTCTCCCGACAGACATTCAAGGGCATATGTTTTCTTGGAATCGTGTCCAACATTTAACATGGGATTGGTTACAGTATAGGCCTACCTCCAGCGCTGTGAGAACACCGGCCAACTGGGTGAAAGATATTGTGTATTACATTCTTAATGATTTCCAGCAATTCCTGCTAAAAATAAGATAAACTCTATTCCAATATAAGTCAAACCAGGAGTCCTCTTTGGTGTATCCTACAACTTGAACTGGAAAATATCCCAAACATAAATGTGCTATTTATCATTTTGTGTCTTTTTGTTTCCATACGAGAGGGACAGGTGAACAAAAGTTAAAGGTCAACTTGAATGTAATCATCAATGTACCTCATGTAGGCCAACATACACAATTACATACGCTTAAGGTCACCATGATTGCTTTCTGATCTCAGGGTCCACAAAGCCAATTTTGAAAGAGAAAGAGCCACTCCTTGAGCCTTGCTTTCTTGTGGAGACCAAGGACTAACAGCAGCATGATTAGAGCTTGAGACCCCTGTTTGTCTGATTAAAAACCTCCTCTAGTTCAGACGGTTCAAAATGAATATTAGACATCAAAGATAAATGTAAATCCATAGTCTCAGATTAGAAAGGAGAAAGTGCTGCTTACACCCATAGATACAAACATCAGAGGCAGTGGGGCAGAACGGGCAGACTGACTGATGGAGAAGCTTTTGAAGTGGAGTAGTACTCGGTGCAGTCATGAGTCTCTCTAGTACACACACAGACTAGGGTTGAAAAATGTGGGTAACTTTCACAAAATTACCAGGTTTTCCTGGTTGGAGGATTCTGGATTTGCTGCCTATTCCCTCCTGGTTCTGGGAAGCTTTCAACCAAGATTTCTGGAAAACCTGGACATTTTTGGAAAAGTTACCGGAATTTTGCAAACATAAGTCAGAAACCACTGTCACTGTCGGGAGACAGCACTTCTATGGTTATAAAGAAACTGTAACTGTATTGTTGTTACATACAGTGCATTCGGAAAGTACTCAGACCCCTGGACTTTTTCCCTTTTTTTTTTTTTTTTTTTTACTTCACAGCCTTATTTGAAAATGTATTTATTTAATGTTTTTCCATGAATCTACAAACAATACCTCGTAAAAAAAGTGATTTAAAAAAATATATATAAAAAAAAGTGAAATACCTTATTTACATAAATATTCAGACCCTTTGCTGTGAGACTCCGAAATGTAGCTCAGGTGCATCCTGTTTCCATTGATCATCCTTGAGATGTTTTTACAACTTGATTCGAGTCCACCTGCAGTAAATTCAATTGATTGGACATGATTTGAAAAAGGCACACACCTATCTATATAAGGTCCCACAGTTGACAGTGCATGTCAGAGCAAAAACCAAGCCATGATGTCAAAGGAGTTGTCAGTAGAGCTCAGAGACAGGAATGTGTCAAGGCACAGATCTGGGGAAGGGTATCAAAAAATGTCTGCAGAATTGACAGTCCCCAATAACATTCTTTTTTAATTAGAAGAAATTTGGAACCACCAAGACTCTTCCTAGAGCTGGCCGCCCGGCCAAAATGAGCAATACGGGAAGAAGGACCATGGTCAGGAAGTTGACCAATAACCCGATGATCACTCTGACAGAGCTCCAGAATTCCTCTGTGGAGATGGGAGAACCATCCAGAAGGACAACCATCTCTGCAGCACTCCACCAATCAGGACTTTATGGTAGAGTGGCCAGATGGAAACCACTCCTCAGTAAAAGGCACATGACAAATCCGCTTGGAATTTGCCAAAAGCCACCTAAAGGACTCTCAGACCATGAGAAACAAGATTCTCTGGTCTGATGAAACTCTTTGGCATGAAAGCCAAGCATTACATCTGGAGGAAACCTGACACCATCCCTACGGTGAAGCATGGTGGTGGAAGCATCATGCTGTGGGGATGTTTTTCAGAAGCAGGGACTGGGAGATTAGTCAGGATCGAGGGAAAGAGATCCTTGATGAAAACCTGCTCCAGAGTGCTCGGGACATCAGACTGGGGTGAAGGTTCACCTTCCAACAGGACAACAACCCTAAGCACACAGGAGTGGCTTCGGGATAAATCTCTGAATGTCCTTGAGTGGCCCAGCCAGAGCCCAGACTTCAACCCCATCAAACATCTCTGGAGACCTGAAAATAGCTGTGCAGCGAGGCTCCCCATCCAACCGGACAGAGGTTGAGAGGATCTGCAGAGAAGAATGGGAGAAACTCCCCAATTCCAGGTGTAGCGTGTAGCGTCATACCCAAGAAGACTGAACGTTGGAATCGCTACCAAAGCTACTTCAACAAAGTACTGAGTAAAGTGTCTGAATACTTATGTAAATGTCATATTTACATTGTTTTAAAAAAAAATACATTTGCAAAAATGTTTTTAAAAAACAATGTTTTTTTGCTTTGTCATTATAGGGTATTGTGTGTAGATTGATGAGGGAAAACAACAATTTCATCCATTTTAGAATAAGATTAACGTAACAAAATGTGGAAAATGTCAAGGGATCTGAATACTTTCCAAATGCATTGTATACATTGCAATGTACTGAGCATCGAAGAAGGTAGTTAGAGTCGTGTTCTTGCTTTTAGCACGTGTGCTAATACCTCTTTAATGATGTTCAGTTAAGTGGGTCAAATTTAGCAACTTCTGCCCAGAAATTGATTGGTGAGGATTCTGTAACTATACTTTGGCCACCCAATTTTATGAACTGGTTAAAATAACACATTAATACAACTGTGGATATATGAAGCACTAACATTACACCTAATAGTTATTCCAGCACCTGTTTTATTTATGATGAATATTGAATCGTGTAATGAGATTCATTTTTTGTCCTGAAATAAAAGTAATTTATTCTGGAGAGAAGGATATTATTGTTGTCAGAAGTTTACATACACATAGGTTGGAGTCATTAAACCTTGTTTTTCAACTACTCCACAAACTTCTTGTTAACAAACTATAGTGTTGGCAAGTCGGTTAGGACATCTACTTTGTGCGTGACAAGTCATTTTTTACAACAATTGTGAACAGACTGACTATTTCACTTATAATTCACTGCATCACAATTCCAGTGGGTCACAAGTTTACACTAAGTTGACTGTGCCTTTAAACCGATTGGAAAATTCCAGAAAATTATGTTTGGCTTTGGAAGCTTCTGATAGGCTTATTGACATAATTTGAGTCAATTGGAGGTGTACTTGTGGATGTATTTCAAGGCCTACCTTCAAACTCCGTGCCTCTTTGCTTGACGTCATGGGAAAATCAATAGAAATCAGCCAAGATCTCAGAAAAATAATTGTTGACCTCCACAAGTCTGGTTCATCCTTGGGAGCAATTTCCAAATGGCTGAAGGTACCACGTTCATCTGTACAAACAATAGTACGCAAGTATAAACACCATGGGACCACGCAGCAGTCATACCGCTCAGGAAGGAGACATGTTCTGTCTCCTAGAGATGAACGTGCTTTGGTGCGAAAAGTGCAAATCAATCCCAGAACAACAGCAAAGGACCTTGTGAAGATGCTGGAGGAAACAGGTACAAAAGTATCTATATTCACAGTAAAATGAGTCCAATATTACCATAACCTGAAAGACCTCTCAGCAAGGAAGAAGCCACTGGTCCAAAACTGACATAAAAAAGCCAGACTACGGTTTGCAACTGCACATGGGGACAAAGATGGTACTTTTTGGAGAAATGTCCTCTGGTCTGATGAAACAAAAATAGAACTGGCCATAATGACCATTGTTATGTTTGGAGGAAATATAGATGGCATCACAAAATAGATGGAAACATGAGGGAGGAAAATTAAGTGGATATATTGAAGCAACATCTCAAGACAGCAGTCAGGAAGTTAAAGCTTGGTCGCAAATGGGTCTTCCAAATTGTTAAGTTGTGGTAAAATGGCTTAAGGACAACCAAGTCAAGATATTGGAGTGGCCATCACAAATTCCTGACCTCAATCCCATAGAAAATGTGTGGGCAGAACTGAAAAAGTGTGTAAGACCAAGGAGGCATGCAAGCCTGACTCAGTTGCACAGCTCTGTCAGGAGGAATTGGCCAAAATTCACCCAACTCATTGTGGGAAGCTTGTGGAAGGCTACCCTAAACGTTTGACCAAAGTTAAACAATTTAAAGGCAATGCTACCAAATACTAATTGAGTGTATGTTAACTTCTGACCCACTGGGAACGTGATGAAAGAAATAAAAGCTTAAATAAATCATTCTCTCTACTGTTATTATTATTTTGCATTCTTAAAATAAAGTGGTGATGCTAACTGACCTAAAACAGGGACTTTTTACTAGGATTAAATGTCAGGAATTGTGAAAAACTGAGTTTAAATGTATTTGTCTAAGGTGTATGTAAACTTCCGACTTCAACTGTAAGTATTTGACACCCTCTCAATCAGAAAGATTTCTGGCTCGCGGGTGTCTTTTTATACAGGTAATGAGCTGAGATTAGGAGCAGACTCTTAAAGGGAGTGCTCCTAATCTCAGCATGTTACCTGTATAAAAGACACCTGTCCACAGAAGCAATCAATCAATCAGATTCCAAACTCTCCACCATGGCCAAGACCAAAGAGCTCTCCAAGTATGTCCGGGACAAAATTGTAGACCTACACAAGGCTGAAATGGGCTACAAGACCATCGCCAAGCATCTTGGTGAGAAGGTGACAAGAGTTGGTCCGATTATTCGCAAATGGAAGAAACACAAAATAACTTTCAATCTCCCTCGGCCTGGGGCTCCATGTAAGATCTCACCTCGTGGCGTTGCAATGATCATGAGAACGGTGAGGAATCAGTCCAGAACTACACGGGAGGATCTTGTCAATGATCTCAAGGCAGCTGGGACCATAGTCACCAAGAAAACAATTGGGTACACACTACGCTGTGATGGACTGAAATCCTGCAGTGCCCGCAAGGTCCCCCAGCTCAAGAAAGCACATATACAGTGGGGCAAAAAGTATTTAGTCAGCCACCAATTGTGCAAGTTCTCCCACTTAATAAGATGAGAGAGGCCTGTAATTTTCATCATAGGTACACTTCAATTATGACATACAAAATGAGGGGGAAAAAATCCAGAAAATCACATTGTATGATTTTTTAATGAATTTATTTGCAAATTATGGTGGAAAATAAGTATTTGGTCAATAACAAAAGTTTCTCAATACTTTGTTATATACCCTTTGTTGGCAATGACAGAGGTCAAACGTTTTCTGTAAGTCTTCACAAGGTTTTCACACACTGTTGCTGGTATTTTGGCCCATTCCTCCATGCAGATCTCCTCTAGAGCAGTGATGTTTTGGGGCTGTTGCTGGGCAACACGGACTTTCAACTCCCTCCAAAGATTTTCTATGGGGTTGAGATCTGGAGACTGGCTAGGCCACTCCAGGACCTTGAAATGCTTCTTACGAAGCCACTCCTTCGTTGCCCGGGCGGTGTGTTTGGGATCATTGTCATGCTGAAAGACCCAGCCACGTTTCATCTTCAATGCCCTTGCTGATAGAAGGAGGTTTTCAATCAAAATCTCACGATACATGGCCCCATTCATTCTTTCCTTTACACGGATCAGTCGTCCTGGTCCCTTTGCAGGAAAACAGCCCCAAAGCATGATGTTTCCACCCCCATGCTTCACAGTAGGTATGGTCTTCTTTGGATGCAACTCATTATTCTTTGTCCTTCAAACACGACGAGTTGAGGTTTTACCAAAAAGTTCTATTTTGGTTTCATGTGACCATATGACATTCTCCCAATCTTCTTCTGGATCATCCAAATGCTCTCTAGCAAACTTCAGATGGGCCTGGACATGTACTGGCTTAAGCAGGGGGACACGTCTGGCACTGCAGGATTTGAGTCCCTGGCAGCGTTGTGTGTTACTGATGGTAGGCTTTGTTACTTTGGTCCCAGCTCTCTGCAGGTCATTCACTAGGTCCCCCCGTGTGGTTCTGGGATTTTTGCTCACCGTTCTTGTGATCATTTTGACCCCACGGGGTGAGATCTTGCGTGGAGCCCCAGATCGAGGGAGATTATCAGTGGTCTTGTATGTCTTCCATTTCCTAATAATTGCTCCCACAGTTGATTTCTTCAAACCAAGCTGCTTACCTATTGCAGATTCAGTCTTCCCAGCCTGGTGTAGGTCTACAATTTTGTTTCTGGTGTCCTTTGACAGCTCTTTGGTCTTGGCCATAGTGGAGTTTGGAGTGTGACTGTTTGAGGTTGTGGACAGGTGTCTTTTATACTGATAACAAGTTCAAACAGGTGCCATTAATACAGGTAACGAGTGGAGGACAGAGGAGCCTCTTAAATAAGAAGTTACAGGTCTGTAAGAGCCAGAAATCTTGCTTGTTTGTAGGTGACCAAAAATTTATTTTCCACCATCATTTGCAAATAAATTCATTTAAAATCCTACAATGTGATTTTCTTGATTTTTTAAAATCATTTTGTCTGTCATAGTTGAAGTGTACCTATGATGAAAATTACAGGCCTCTCTCATCTTTTTAAGTGGGAGAACTTTCACAATTGGTGACTGACTAAATACTTTTTTGCCCCACTGTACATTCCCATCTGAAGTTTGCCAATGAACATCTGAATGATTCAGAATCCAAATATGGATTGGTAAAGAGTTCCATTGGCTCTATATAAAACTGTAGATTTAAGGTGATTTGTCCTTGGCTTGGGTGTCACGTTCTGACCTTTATTTCCTTTGTTTTGTTTTTATTTAGTATGGTCAGGGCGTGAGTTGGGGTGGGCAGTCTATGTTTGTGTTTCTATGTTTTTTCTATTCTGTGTTTGGCCTGATATGGTTCTCATGTATGTACAAACTGGACTGAAAAATTCTGCGTTTTTAAAAAAAAAGTTCATATTCCTAAAGACAACCGGAAGACTAGATAACAATTTGTTTTTAACGTGAAGCCATGAGAGATTCTGATGCATTTGGATAATACTCATACGCTTAGAGCAATGAAGAGATAATCTGCCAGCCGTGTTTTGAGCCATTTGGAGCTTTTTCAGATCTTTCTTTGCTGCAGATGACCATATAACCGGACAGTACTCTGAGTGTGATAGGACCAGGGATTGACCATATAACTGGACAGTACTCTAAGTGTGATAGGACCAGGGATTGACTATATAACTGGACAGTACTCTAAGTGTGATAGGACCAGGGATTGACCATATAACCGGACAGTACTCTAAGTGTGATAGGACCAGGGATTGACCATATAACTGGACAGTACTCTAAGTGTGATAGGACCAGGGATTGACCATATAACTGGACAGTACTCTAAGTGTGATAGGACCAGGGATTGACCATATAACCGGACAGTACTCTAAGTGTGATAGGACCAGGGATTGACCATATAACTGGACAGTACTCTAAGTGTGATAGGACCAGGGATTGACCATATAACTGGACAGTACTCTAAGTGTGATAGGACCAGGGATTGAATCACCTGATTCAGAGTGCTAGATGTTACATACTCTGAACATTTTCTTGTGACAGCAATTCCCTTACCCATCTTAATAACAACATTATCATTGTGTTCTGACCATGATAAATCTACGTCGAACATGACGACTAGTAGTTTCGTTTTTTTCACTTGCTCTACATATATTCTATTCATTGACAAATTCAATTGGGAATCAATCAGCAAGCACATGTCTTGAACCAAATACAATACATTTAATTTTTAGAAATGTTCAACACCAATTTGTTTCATATCAACACACTCAGACACCATTCTTAGTTCACTGCTCAGTATATCTGTTTGCTCATTACATTCTGATGCTGTGCTATACATTGTAGAGTCATCAGCATACCACTCTTGCTTTGTTCATTACTGAAGGTAAATCATTAGTAAAGATAGGGTAGAGAATGGGGCCTAGGCAACTTCCTTGAGGAACACTACAGTGAATGTCTTTACTGTTTGAAAAGCTACCATTAAAGAACACTTTTAGCCTTTTCCTGGATAGATCCATCCAGGATAGAGCTGCAGACTTAAAAAGCCATAACATTTGAGTTTACCTAGTAACAGTTCATGATCAATTACATCAAAAGCAGCACTGAAATCTAGCAACACTGCACCAACTAACTTCCTTTCATCCTCTTTAACCAATAATCTGTCATTTGTGCTAAGGCCATACTCATAGAATGCCCTTCTTTGTATGCATGCTGGAAACCTGTTATCAGACCATTACATGAGAAATAATCCTGGATTTGTACAGATACACATTTTTCCAATAATTAACTTAACACAGGCAGCAAGCTTATTGGATGACTATTAGGACCAGTGAATGCAGATTTTTTATCCTTAGGTAGTGGAATAACCTTTGACTCTTTCCAGACTTCTGGGCACACCCCATACATTAAGCACTTATTAAAAATATGAGTGATTGGTGTAGATATTTGGTTAGCTGTAACTCTAAACAATTTAGCGTCATGATTATCTGAACCAGGCGACTGGTCATCCAAAAGAGACAACAGCATCCTCTTTACTTCCTCCCTTTCTACTTGATGAAATTCAAACAAGCATTGCCTCTCCTTCATGATACAATCTTTTATAAGGGTATATGACATGGAGCCATCAGTTGGAATCATAGCATTCCTCAACAAGTCCACTTTGCGTATTGAGGGGAGGATGGATGGGGCGATGTATCGCGAGATCTTGGCCAACAACCTCCTTCCCTCAGTAAGAGCATTGAAGATGGGTGGTGGCTGTGTCTTCCAGCATGACAACGACCCGAAACACACAGCCAGGGCAACTAAGGAGTTGCTCCGTAAGAAGCATTTCAAGGTCCTGGAGTGGCCTAGCCAGTCTCCAGACCTGAACCCAATAGAAAATCTTTGGAGGGAGCTGAAAGTCTGTTTTACCCAGCTACAGCCCCGGAACCTGAAGGATCTGGAGAAGGTCTGTATGGAGGAGTGGGCCAAAATCCCTGCTGCAGTGTGTGCAAACCTGGTCAAGAACTACAGGAAACGTATGATCTCTGTAATTGCAAACAAAGGTTTCTGTACCAAATATTAAGTTCTGCTTTTCTGATGTATCAAATACTTATGTCATGCAATAAAATGCAAATTAATTACTTAAAATCATACAATGTGATTTTCTGGATTTTTGTTTCAGATTCCGTCTTTCACAGTTGAAGTGTACCTATGATAACAAAATACAGACCTATATATGCTTTGTAAGTGGGAATAAACCTGCAAAATCGGCAGTGTATCAAATACTTGTTCTCCCCACTGTATGTCCAAACATGAATCAGCAGTTGGAATCTGAGAGAGAGATACTTAGTCAGCGTATGTGTGGGGGGCTGGAATTACTTGTGTCTGTCACTCCTCCTAACTCCATGGGAGGGAGGGTGAACAATCAATTTGTCAAACCTCAGATATGCTATGTCACCTCGTTCTCTTGCGGCCTTCATGGCTGGTATTAGTTCCATTCTTCTTTGACGGACTGCATTAGAGAAATCGTCATCGATGAAGATGAAGGACCCTTTAAGACGTTGGGCTTTTACAAGGACTGCAAGCTTATCCTTGAACCTGAGGAATTTCACTACAATTGTTCTGTGTCTGGTTCCATTGGCACCACCATTGTCACCACTAGTGACCCCTGGTTTCTCAGACCGGTGAGCATGTTCCAGCTCTACCTGTTGATCCAGTTGCAGCTCCTCAGAAAACAGCTTTCGAACTTTGCCCTCTGATTCAGCCCATGTCTCACTTTGGCTCTCCTGGATACCTTCTATTACAAGATTATTTCTCCTCGATTGTCCATCCAGGTAATCAGCCTTCCCAGACATGTTCTGGAGGCCCTCCCTGATTGTGGTGATTTCATTCTGCATAGAGGAACAGTTTCTGGAAAGTGTATCCTGTGTGGTCTTCAATAGATCCACATCCTTCTGTGTGAACTGAAGGCTTGTTTTAATGTCTTGTACATCTTTAGTCAGGTCGTCCAGCCGTTTGTTGGTCGACTCCATGATCATTTCTATGAAGCTTTTACATTTTTTTCCTGCTGAAGTATCATTTCCTTATACAAAACTTTCTGCTTCTCCAAGAGTTCACGTACCTGCCCAGCAGAGACCAATCTCGTCTCATTGATTGGACTCCAGGTTAGCTGACTCCCAACTCCAATTAGCTTTTGGAGAAGTCATTAGCCTAGGGTTTCACATACTTTTCCCAACCTTAAATGTTTAAATTATATAAATGTTTAAATTACACAGCTATTTTCAGGTCTCTCCAGAGATGTTTGATCGGGCTGGGCCGCTCAAGGACATTCAGACACTTGTCCAGAAGCCACTCCTGCATTGTGTGTTTTGGATCATTGTCTTGCTGCATGACCCAGCTGCACTTCAACTTCATCTCAGAGACGGATGACCTGACATTCTCCAATAGAATTCTCTGATAGAGAGCAGAATTCAAGGTTCAGTCTATTAAGGAAGTCATCCAGGTCCTGAGGCAGCAAAGCATGGTAAATGAGAATGGTAAATGACTGTAATTAATAGATTCATTCAATACATTGGAATACAAAATAATCCATCCATACCCCATTATGGGCTATTAGCAGGACAATAGACTCTTGCCAAGAAGGAGGGTATGGGGAGAATTGTTACGGATGAATGTTTTCAGTTGACGCCAAACAAGTTTAATTGGGTTTAAATCAGGAGACATACATGAAGAGATGAGGGGGAAAAAGGGTATATACTGTTGGACTACCGTATGTGTTGTAGGTATTTACTTGTTTAACCTTTATTTTACTACATAAAGGTCTACTTCCTCTGATTATGTCTTGACCCTGTTTATGCCCTCATTTGCAATGCAAACCCGGGCGTCAGGGCCACTACCCGTTCCAGGGTTATTAGGACTGTAACCACCAGAGGACTTGAAAATGAGCCAGAGTTGAGAGGATCACCAAAACTAAAAGTATTTTGGTTTCAGTGCATTTTCTTTAAAAAAATGTATATACTGTGTAATAAAATCGATAATTGGGTACTGAAAACGTGAATGTGTTTTCACAGAGCATACAACCATGCCGACAACCATCTGTGAAGTGGACAAAGGGCTGGACAATGGGCCGCACTGAAAAAAACGCATGGTTCCCAAGAAAGTGGTTTGTTTTGCTAGATTCTTAAATGTGTTTCTGTACGCAGCATTTGTGTGTTGGAGTCACGTTTAATTCTTAATTGTTCTACCATTTCTATCGTAGGCCACTGTAATCGATGAGGGCTCAGGGCGATACCATTCTGCTCATCTGATGAAAGTGCACATGGATCAGATTCAAACTTTGAAGACCGAGATGGAGTCAATGAAGGCAGACCAGCAGAAAGACAAACATTCTCTGAGGGCAGAGATATGGGCGACAGCTGATGCATTGGTCCAGAGCCAGGCGGTATTGACGGAGAGTCAGGCACACATGTGAGCTCTGGAACTCCACCTCCGACAGGCAGAGTCAACATATGTGGCGGGTTCGTCAGGTCGTCGGTTCACCCTGACATTTCCATTCCTCTTTTGACAACAGAATTTGACAAACTTCTCACCAGGCACAGCAAGGGTCGTCCGGACCGTTATGCTGTTCTGCTATTCCAAGGATGTGCAACCGAAGAGAGATACCACGAGTGGACACAGAATACCAACTGGGATGGATCCAGCGGCAAATGTGGCTTACCAGTGATCCTCTGGGTGTTCATCAATATATAATTATTATATATATATATAATATATATATATATATATATATATATATATATATATATATATATATATATATTTATTTATTTATTCCCCCAGAACATTAACCATATGTGTTCTCTTGTTTTTTACTGTTCTGTAGTTTCGACCCAATGATTCGTCTGACAAACAAAGATCTTTGTGTGCTGCAGGCCCAGGCATGTAGCTTAGGACCTGAAGCAAGGATATGCATATTCTTGATACCATTTGAAAGGAAACACTTTGAAGTTTGTGGAAATGTGAAATGAATGTCGGAGAATATAACACATTAGATCTGGTAAAAGACAATACAAAGAAAAAAACATGCGTTTAAAAAAAAATTACTGTACCACCAACTTTGAAATGCAAGAGAAAGGCCATGTATTATTCTAGACAAGGCACAATTTAGATTTTAGCCACTAGATGGAAGCAGTGTGTTTGCAAAGTTTTAGGCTGATCCAATGAACCATTGCAATTATGTTCAAAATGTTGTGTCAAGACTGTCCAAATGTGCCTAATTGGTTTATTAATACACTTTCAAGTTCATAACTGTGCACTCTCCTCAAACAATAGCATGGTATTATTTCACTGTAATAGCTACTGTGAATTGGACAGTGCATTTAGATTAACAAGAATTTAAGCTTCCTGCCAATATCAGATATGTCTATGTCATGGGAAATGTTCTTGTTACGTACAACCTCATGCTAACCACATTAGCCTACATTAGCTCAACCGTCCAGCGGGGGACCCACCATTCCAGTAGAGGATATATTTATATATATATACACAGTGGGGAGAACAAGTATTTGATACACTGCCGATTTTGCAGGTTTTCCTACTTACAAAGCATGTAGAGGTCTGTAATTTTTTATCATAGGTACACTTCAACTGTGAGAGACAGAATCTAAAACAAAAATCCAGAAAATCACATTGTATGATTTTTAAGTAATTCATTTAATTTGCATTTCAGAAATAGTAAAAATAAAGAAAAACCCTTGAATGTGTAGGTGTGTCCAAACTTTTGACTGGTACTATATATATACACACACACACACATGTTGAGAGGCACAGTGCAGCGCAATTGGATTGTGGAGGATTAACTGCCTTGCTCAAGCACACAGTGGCAGGAGATGGTACATAGAATCTGAGACCAGCAGCCTTCCAGCTCCCAGTTCAGATCCATTCCCATTTTTGTGTCGCCCGGTACAGGACTTGAACCAGCAACCTTCCGCCCCTATCTGTGTTTATATTGTGCATGAGTTTCTAGTGAATAGACCATATGGTTCAGGAGAAAATAGCTTTATAAAAAAACATTGGCTCAACAATAATGTCATTTGAAAGCAGAATCTTCTACTATTGTTTTTTTTCACAACAGCCACTCACACAATCACCATTTCCATGCAAACTGATAACATTAAATGTCCTTTAAAAAACAGAAATACCTTATTTACTTAAGTATTCCGACCTTTTGCTATGAGACTTAAAATTGAGCTCAGTGGCAGGGACTGGGAGACTAGTCAGGATCGAGGGAAAGATGAAGGTAGTAAAGTACAGAGAGATCCTTGATGAAAACCTGCTCCAGAAATCTCAAGACATCAGACTGGGGCGAAAGTTCACCTTCTAAAAAGACAACTACCCTAAGCACACAGCCAAGACAACGCAGGAGTGGCTTCTGGACAAGTCTCTGAATGTCCTTAAGTGGCCCAGCCAGAGCCCGGACCTGAACACAATCAAACATCTATGGAGAGACCTGAAAATAGCTCGGCAGCAATGCTCCCCATCCAACCGGACAAAGCTTGAGAGGATCTGCAGAGAAGAATGGGAGAAACTCCCCAAATACAGGTGTGCCAAGCTTGTAACATCATACCCAAGAAGACTCAATGCTGTAATCGGTGCTAAAGATGCTTCAACAAAGTACTGAGTAAATGGTAAATGTGGTATTTCAGTTTTTGTGTTTTATAAATTCTAAAAACCTGTTTTTGCTTTGTCATTATGGGGTATTGTGTGTAGATTGATGAGAAAAAAAAACTATTTTATAAATTTTAAAATAAGGCAGATTTTTGTGTGGAAAAAGTCAAGGGGTCTAAATACTTTTCGAAAGCACTGTATCCGTCCATTACAGTAGAGCTGAGTCTGCCCCTTCCTGGAAGAGAGAAACACTGTAAATCAGCAAACGTAGTGGAATAAAGAACAGGATGGGGATCAGAAAGCGTTAAACCCAGCATATAGATCTGCTGGGGGACAAAAAAAGTGTTTCAAGGACAAAGACCTTCGAGGACCAAGGACCAAAAACTAAGAAGCACTTCAAGGACCAAGACCCTCAAGGACCAAGGACCAAGGACCAAGGACCAAGGACCAAAGACTAAGAAGTGCTTCAAGGACCAAGACCCTCCTCAAGAGGTGTGAAATCTGGAGATCCTGGCAACCAACCCTCCATACCTGGCGTTCCACCTGCCACTTGGGTGTCACATACCTCCAGAACACAATCACAGAGAGGAGAACCGAACAGTGTTTGCAATGACACCAGCTTGCAGAACGGGCATCCTTCTCTAGTGGAGAATTCTCCTGCCCCTCAAGTGGCAAACCATGTGCGTCTCACATTGGCCTGTACAGTCACATGCAATGACATAAACAGAACCCCCACAATAACCTAATTTGGGAGCAATGTCATCATCGACTTCGATGGACGGGCATAAGCATATTTTTGGAAATCCCAACATGTCTTTTGAATTTAGGTTAAGCCAATGGAAGGCTATAACAGTGTATGCTGAGAAAATGTTGCAAAGGCTTATAAGTTGAGAGAATTATTAAAGATTCTTCTACTTAGGGATAGGGAGTAGTCCTCATATACCATACTTGGTATGCTGAAATAAAGATTATTCTACTAGCTTTTTATTGGGGGCAACCTGGGATACAAGGAACAACAAAGTGGGCAGCCCACCACATTTTGTTAGCACTAGAAAGTCTGAGCGAGTCATTTTGACTAAAAATGCATTTCAAATTGAAATATCTCTGTCATTTTGAAAGTCAGGACCCCATCCATCCTTGACTTTTCTTAATTTCTTAGTTTCTTTCTTAAGTCTATTGAACACACGTATTCTGTTAGAATGTCAAATATCACAGACAGAATTTGTGTTCTAAGCAGTTTTATAGAGAACGTAATTCTTTTCCCGGAGCTGAAAAAAAGTGACTTTTCTATTCCGTCTACAGAGTCATGTGAAGGTAATGCATTTAGATTTCTATATAGTATTAGAAAGAGCAGATTGAGGTTTCCAAAACACTTACCTTTGCCAAATAACTCAAAGTGTAAGAGATGAGCTCTCTTTCAAAATATCACGTTTCCAAGAATAACTACTGTTCCATGCACTCCACACATTAACACGTAGCAACAGATAGCCTACAAAGAAATAAAGTCATGAAAAAGCTATTGTGTTATTTGAAATAATAACCTTTTTTGTATTCTAATGATACCCAAGACCTTCTTAAACGTAACCAAATGAGTATTTGTCCAATAGCATATATTAAATATATTTATTAGACTGTTATAATGTTGGAGTTGAAATTACTCTTCATGGGCTTTTCCAGGCATTTCTACAACTGAGGGATGGAGCTGAAGAAATGTTGCCACTCAAATTCATAGACAGACCATTGGATGCAAGGACTGACATCCATGAGATCTAAATTATTTTGGGGATTTTAAGCAAGCTTGGAAGCAATACAATTACATTGTTTACAGAAATGTATGCAAAACAAACTTATAGTTTGGCTTGTGATGGAGTAAGACAGTTGAACTAACTAAGCTCATAAGGCATTTTTGAGTTGTATTCTTAAAGAATCAATGGCTATATAATATGACTTAAAATGTTTTTAAAAATGATGGATGTATCAATCCCAGATTGCCACTTTAAAGCAGAGAAAATAATGTTTTTAAAAAACATCAAAGACCATTTATTTTTTCTTTGTATGGGAATTAATTGTGCTCAGGAGTACTGGGTCCTCAGATGCCCTTGTCCTTGAACATTCTTTTAAGCGAGTTTGTAAGTTCTCATATGACCAACTGGAGTATCTTCCCTTCTGTTCATGTTGTGAAGATACACTTTTTAAGAGAGAGACATGATTGCTCCACTAATTGCAGCTGCAACCCAGGCTTGGTAAAGGCACAGGTGCTCTCGCTGTCACACCCTGACCTTAGAGCTTTTTTACGTCTCTATTTTGGTTTGGTCTGGGTGTGATTTGGGTGGGCATTCTATGTTCCTTTTTCTATGTTTTTGTATTTCTTTGTTTTTGGCAGGGTATGGTTCTCAATCAGGGACAGCTGTCTATCGTTGTCTCTGATTGGGAACCATACTTAGGTAGCTTTTCCCACAGGGTTTTTGTGGGTAGTTATTTTCTGTTTTGTGTTTCTGCACCTGACAGGACTGTTCCGGTTTTCATTCATTCTCTTTGTTATTTTTGTTATTGAGTGTTCAGTTGAAAATAAAAGTACAAACACTTACTACGCTGCACTTTGGTCAACACCTTCTTCAACAGACGATCGTTACACTCTCGCTCTCTCTATCCCTTACATGCGCGCATTTGTGTGTTCGCATGTGTTTGTGTTGGTGTGTGTGTTTACCCTGTTTGAATAGTTGCCATGCTTCAACAACTTTAGAGCGAGAGCACATCATTTGCGTTTTTGTACAAACGTTGAGCAACCACTATTAAGCGGCAAAACATACCCCTGTTTGACACAACCTCTTCTGGCACCATTATGTCAATGCTGTGAGCAAAACACTTCTTTCTCAATCTGTTTGACAACCTGGGATGATATCAGACCATGTTCTAATCACAATGGCCTGTCATTGTTGGGTGTACCACTAGTTTATCATGTTATCGTGGTGTGATAGCTGTGTTTACTGTTTTCGGGGACACACACACAAACACACACAGTAGATTAACATCCATATTAGAACTGAGCTGGCACTGTGTCATATGTGGACTCTGCTCAAAGAGAACTGTGCTCGATCCCTTTGACAGTTGCCAGACAAACATCCATTCTGTCAGATTTTATAGAAGTCGTAATGGATGACGGTTTCCAGGGTTCAAGAGGAGAGTTGCTTTACATCGAAGCTGGGGTTTCCTGCTGTGAGGCCGTTCCAGTCAGACAGATGTTTTCCATCCAAACCAAATTGAAACTGTGTTGAAATGGTAATGGGCCTACAATCATACAGTTTCTCGACTGTCCAGCTTGCTAATAACCGTTAGAACGATAGTTTGGGTCAGACTGTGACAATGGGGCTGAAAGTAAAAATGTTCTTAGAAAGTTGTGCTGTTGAACTAGATTGTACACTGAGTGTACAAAACATTAGGAACACCAGCTCTTTCCATGACATAGGTTTCACCTGGATTCACCTGGTTAGTCTATGATCCCTTATTGATGTCACCTGTTAAATCCACTACAATCAGTGTAGACGAAGGGGAGGAGACAGGATAAAGAAGGATACTTAAAGCCTCGGGACAATTGAGACATGGATTGTGCACATGTGCCATTCAGAGGGTGAATTTGGCAAGACAAAAATATTGAAGTGCTTTTGAACATAGTATGGTAGTAGGTGCCAGGTGCACCGCTTTATGTGTGTCAATGTCTGCAACGCTGCTGGGTCCTTCACGCTCAACAGTTTCCCGTGTGTATCAAAAATGGTCCACCACCCAAAGGACATCCAGCCAACTTGACACAACCGTGGGAAGCATTGGAGTCAACATGGGCCAGCATCCCTGTGGTACGCTTGAGACCTTGTGAAGTCCATGCCCTGATGAATTGAGGCTCTTCTAAGGAGGTGCAACTCAACATTAGGAAGTTGTCCCTAATGTTTTGTACACTACAGTACTGTGTGTGTGTTTTTTTTACCATCCTTGTGGGGACTAGAATAAGTCCTTTTTTACTATCCACAAGGATAGTAAAACAAGGAAAATTCAGACAAGTTGGGACATTTTGCCGGCTCTTTTAGGCTTAGGGGTTAGGGTTACAATTAGGGTTAGAATTGGGGTTAGGGGTTTGGTGTTAAGGTAAAGGTTAGGTTAAGGGTTAGGGAAATTAGGACTTTGAATGGGAATCAATTGTTTGGTCCTCACATGGATACTAAAAGAAACGTGTGTGTGTGTGTGGCAGTAAGACACCAGGCAGGTGTATGTATTTTAGGTGACTTAGTGTTGACCTTAAGGTCAGTATGGCCCACCAATTAGACATGTGGGAAGATTTGGGAGTCCAGATAGAGGTAATTGGTACAAGTTAGAAAATGAAAAGGAGAGCCACACACAGCTCTCCTTTTCTTTTCCAAGTGTTCTACTCTGCTAGCCAGCACCTCGCCTAAACAGGTGTTCTACTCCGCTAGCCAGCACCTCGCCTAAACAGGTGTTCTACTCCGCTAGCCAGCACCTCGCCTAAACAGGTGTTCAACTCCGCTAGCCAGCACCTCACCTAAACAGGTGTTCTACTCCGCTAGCCAGCACCTCTCCTAAACAGGTGTTCTACTCTAAACTAGCCAGCCACACCTCACCTAAACAGGTGGTGTTCTAAACAGGTGTTCCGCTAGCCAGCACCTCTCCTAAACAGGTGTTCTACTCCGCTAGCCAGCAGCCAGCACCTCGCCTAAACAGGTGTTCTACTCCGCTAGCCAGCACCTCTCCTAAACAGGTGTTCTACTCCGCTAGCCAGCACCTCGCCTAAACAGGTGTTCTACTCCGCTAGCCAGCACCTCGCCTAAACAGGTGTGCGTTTCTTTCGCCTCCAGATTAATTGTTATAGGTTACCAGAACAGTAGAAAACATGTTTTTCTAAATGTTCCCCCTGCCCCCTTCCTGTCCTCCTCTCTGTGTATTTGTGTGTCTCGTCTGGCTTAATGGAGCTATTTACATTTATAAGAGCCTGGCAGAGGGAGTGGTGCTGGGAGAGAACAGAGGAGAGGAAAATAACAGAGGGGAGAGGAGAAGAGGAAAGTGAATGCCCAGAGGAGAGAAACGAGCTCACTGTCTCATAACCCACTGCAGCCTCCTCCTGGACTCTTTCGCAACACCGCAACCTCCCTCCCTCCACCATCCCTTCATCCCTCCCTCCCTCGCTCCAGCCATCACCAGTGCTGTTGCAGTTAGTTATTTTCCAGTGAGTTGGCAGAGCTCTGGCTTAACATCCTCTCACTCAATGATAATTTCATATTATCAAAGACTTGACACTGGCATTCAAAACAGCTCACTGGCATTTTGCCGCAGCTCAAAATACCTCAATCAACCAGACAGGCTGTGTGATTATCACTAAACTACTTTATTAGGCTCTTAAAAAGGTGGCTGTTTTTGTTTGAGATTGTTGTACGTGCCAGGGTATTTATTTGAGGGTTACTGCTCTGAAGCCAGAAGTACAGGGACTTGCTGTACAGTAACATAAGACAGTTGTTGTCTGGGTCTGGCTGAGAAAGACATATTTGATTGATGTTTCTCTGAAGAGTCACTGAATGTGGGCCAGACATCTTGAAGACCATAAAGTCTATAGGATGGGATTTATGTGCTGGACAGTGCTTCATAACCTCTCTCTCTCTCTCTCTCTCTCTCTCTCTCTCTCTCTCTCAACCCTTTAACAGATCATTTACAATTTCAAAGAATTATAATGCAATTTCATTTCAATTGAGTAACAGACACAGCAAATGCTGGAATCCTCGTATTTATGACATACTAAAAGGAAGTTATTAGCTATAGACCCTCCCCTAAAACAGTTGCCAATGAAGAGAATGCTCAAGGTCATTGTATATCTTTAAGGGCAAATTTCATGTCCAACCTACATGGGCAAACATTGATCAATATCCGTTCTCAGTTCACCCCCTGACATGGGCCTACTTCAACAGGTGTGGGCTATAAGTCATATATTTGATATAATAAGTAACCAACTGATAACGTCTGTCCTCAAGACTGACAGTTGAGACTGAAAGGTATTGTTATGTTGCATACTTAAATATATATTTTGTTTTATATTCAGTACCAGTCACATCTACTCATTCAAGGGTTTTTCTTTATTTTGTACTATTTCCGACATAGTGCAATAATAGTGAAGACATAAAAACTAGGAAATAATACATATGGAATCAGGTAGTAACCAAAAAAGTGTTAAACAAATCGAAATGTAATTTATATTTGACATTCTTCAAAGTAGTCACCTGTTTGCACTCTTGGCATTCTCTCAAGCAGCTTCACCTGGAATGCTTTTCCAACAGTCTTGAAGGTGTTCTCACACATGCTGAGTACCTGTTGGCTGCTATTCCTTCACTCTGCGGTCCAACTCATACAAAACCTGTCACACTCCCCTTCACTTTGGCTCCCCCTCCTGTCCATCTCAGGCGTTCGGCGTCGCCGGCCTTCTAGCTGCTGCGGAACCTACTGCTGGCAAACGCCCATCACTCATCAACCCCGGACGTGTCTCGTCATCATAACACACACCTGGTTCCAATCCTGACTCTATCACTGTATATATACTCCCTCTGCCATTTGTCTTTGTCTGTCATTGCTAATGTTACTTGTTTTCCTGAGAGGAATCTCTTCTACTATTTCCCGAGTACTCCATATTTGGCACTTTGGGTTCGCCCTATGCCTTTTTGTCTATGAAGATATATTTTGAGCACAACAGCGTTTGGGTTTCGTTCTGCTTTCCTGCTTTCGATCTATGGTGCTTTAATAAACTCAGTAGTTCTAAACCTGCGACTGCCTCCTGCCTACTCTTCTCTACACCAGTGAAAGAATGACCGACCCAAGAAAACAGGAAGCAGCAGGACATCCGACCTCTCTGCTGTAGGAGTGAAGCTCCACCACCACGACTCATGCCTGGAGCTCCTAGGGACTACCATGAATGAAGTCTTCCGGGCCGTATGCCAACTGCAGGCTACACCACCACCTTCCCAGCTCCCCGTGGTCGTTCCAGCCATCCTACCACCATCTGCATCACTCGGTCCGATCAGCAACGCCCACCTGCCCCTCCCAGAGCGGTTTGAAGGGGGTTTGATTGTAGGGGGTTTCTCCTGCAGTGTTACCTCCACCTGGCCCGTCATATCAGGACCGCCTCCGAGAGGGACAAGGTGGCCTTAGTGATCTCAGTGCTGACAGGCCGGCCTCTGGAGTGGGCGCACGCCATCTGGGAGAGGGATGTACCAGAAGTGTTGTCCTATCAGTGCTTCAGCCAACTCTTCCGTGCCATCTTCGACCACCCTACAGAGGGCCGAGAGGGAGGTGAGCGTCTCTTCTCAGCAGTAAAATAACAATAGCTGGGTATATACAGGGGGTACCGGTACAAAGTCAATGTGCGGGGGCACCGGTGTCGAGGTAATTGAGGTATATGTACATGTTGGTAGAGTTATTAAATTAGATAATAACAGAGAGTAGCAGCAGCGTAGAGGGAGGGGTCAATACAAATAGTCTGGGTAGCCATGTTCAGGAGTCTTATAGTTTGCGGGTAGAAGCTGTTTAGAAGCCTCTTGGACCTAGACTTGGCGCTCCGATACCGCTTGCCGTGCTTTAGCAGAGAGAACAGTCTATGACTACGGTGGCTGTAGTTTTTGACCATTTTTAGGGCCTTCCTCTGACACCGCCTGATATATAGGTCCTAGATGGCAGGTAGTAGAGCCTTGCGGTTGGAGGCCGAGCAGTTGCCACACCAGGCAGTGATGCAACCAGTGCTCTCGATGGTGCAGCCGTAAAACCTTTTGTGATCTCAAAATAGTACATGGGACGAGACCTGTAAAACAAGTGCACAATCACATGGAAGCCGGCCTCGGGGACAGTCAGGGCGCCGACGGTGAAAATCCCTAGTCAGCAAAGTGTCTAGGATGTCCACCGCAGGAACCCAGCACTGCTCCTCCTCCTTCCAGTCGATGAGGTACTGGAGACGCCCTACCACTGGCTCTCCGGGTGGAGAGCCAGACCCGGTCGCCTGGAGAGAAGACAGGTGTCTCACCGCGGTGGCGGTCGGCCTGTTCCTTGTTCTGATGCACGGCCTGCTGGAGACGAGTGTGCGCAGCGTTCCAGGTCTCCTCACCGCGACGAAAACACTCGTCTACCACAGGGGCCTCATTCTGGCTCGGATGCCAAGTTGCCTGGGCCGGCTGATACCCCAACACTCACTGGAAATGAGTGAGGTTAGTGGTGGAGGGAATTCTGTTCGTACTCAGCCCAAGGTAGAAAATCAGACTACTCCCCCGGCCAGTCTTGACAGTAACACCTCAGGAACCTGCCCACTTCCTGATTGACCCTCTCCACCTGCCCATTAGCTTGAGGACAGTATCCGGAGGTGAGGCTGACTGTTACCCCCAGGCGTTCCATGAATGCTTTCCATACACGTGAGGGCCACGATCTAACACAATGTCCTCTGGGATCCCGTAGTGCTGGAAGACATGCATAAAAAGAGCCTCCGCAGTTTGTATGGCTGACGGGAGCCCAGGCAGAGGAAGGAGGTGACAAGCTTTGGAAAACCGGTCCACAACGACGAGAGCTGTGGTGTTCCCCTGAGAGGGGGGAAGGTCAGTGACAAAGTCCACCGAAGTGAGACCCGGGTCATTGTGGAACTGGCAGGGGAAGGATCTTTCCATAGGGGAGGTGTCTGGGTGTCTTTGACTGAGCACAGACGGAGCAGGAAGAGATGTTAACCCGTACATCACTAGCCAAGGTGGGTCACCAGTACTTCTCCATCAGGCAGGCGAGGGTACGGCTTATCCCAGGATGACCCGACACAGGCGCCGTGTGCGCCCAGGCAAGGAGGCTGTCCAGCACACCTCGTGGGCACGTAGACGCGGTTCTCCAGGCACTGCAGGTGCGGGTTCTGTGTGCAGGGCCTGCTATATGTTGGAGTCCACGTCCCACACCACTGGCACGATGATATGGGATGGAGTGTCTCTGTGTCATAGAGGCGAGCCTGGCCTATAAGAAAGCATGACTTGGAACCTGGTCGAAGAATAGAGCTCACCTGGCCTGCCTCGGGTTTAGCCTCATCACTGCCCTGATGTACGCCAGGTTACGGTGGTCCGTCCACACCAGTAAAGGGTGGTTGGACCAGCCAGTGCCTCCACGCCTTCAGAGCCTCTTTGACCCCCAATGGTTCCAGTCCCCTACGTCGTAGTTCCTCTGGGCGGGGCTCAGGTGCTTGGAGTAAAAGGTGCAGGGCCGTAGCTTTGGAGGGGTCTTGGTGCGCTGGGACAGCACTGCCCCGAATCCTACTTCGGAGGCATCCACCTCGAAGATGAAGGGAAGTGAGGGGTCAAAATATGCCAGCATGGGAGCAGTGGTGAAGTGTGCTTTCAGTGTCTCGAATGCCCTCTCCGCCTCCTCTGTCCAACTAAGCTGCTGGGGACCTCCTCTCAGCAGGGAGGTAAGAGGCACGACCACCATGCTGAAGCCTCGGATTAACCTCCGGAAATAGTTAGCGAACCCCAGGAATCACTGGACTACTTTCACAGACTTAGGGATGGGCCATGACCTGACTGCGTTGACACGTTGCTCCTCCATCTCCACTCCCTCCGTGCATATGAGGTAGAACAAAAAAGGACACAGGCCGCTGGAAAAACAAACACTTCTCTTGTTTAACATATAGATCATGCTCCAACAGTCTTCCCAGCACAGACCTGACTAATGAGACATGCTGGGTGCGGTCCGCAGAATAGACCAAAATGTCATCAATATAAACCACCACGCCCCATCCCAGCATGCCCCGAAACACTTTGTTAATAAAGGCCTGGAAGGCTAAAGGAGCATTAGACAGGCCAAAGGGCATTACAAGACACTCATAATGGCCCGTGGTCAGTGAAAAGGCCATTTCCATTCGTTGCATTCATGAATGTGCACCAGATTGTAGGCACTTCAAGTCCAGTTTCGTGAAGTTCTGCGCCCTGTGCATTTATTCGATGATGGTTGGGATGAGGAGTAAATGATAGCTGATCTTAACGGTTGCTTTATTCAGAGTTCGATAATCAATGCAGGGACGCAGTCCTCCATCTTTCTTTTTCACAAAAAAAATAAGCTTGAGGAGGCTGGTGACGTAGAGGGGCGGATAAAACCCTGCTGGAGGTTCTCCTGTACCTAGATCTCAATGGCCTCGGTCTCCGCATAGGAGAGGGGATAGACGTGTCCTCTCGGGAGGGCAGTGTCAGAGGGTGACTGTAGGGGAACCAAAGAAATGCGCAATGCAGTGGCAAGGCACTGTCTAAAAGATTCCCGGCAGCTCCGGAATCTATCAGAGCTAACGTGAGTGAGGGGCGAGGATATTCAGGGAATTTAATGGGGAAACACACTGGTTGAGTTGACAGAAAAGGAGGAGATATCTTGCATCCTACCTGGGTTGGAGCAGGAGAATTCATTACATTTTCTCCTGCCACGCCCTCTACTTCTCATCCTGTGTCGCCCTAACCTACCGCCACTCTCCCAGTGCTCTCTCCCTCTTCCTGTGTGTGTGTGTGTGTGTGTGTGTGTGTGTGTGTGTGTGTGTGTGTGTGTGTGTGTGTGTGATTGTGTGGGCGGAGACAGGTGGCAAAGCAGATCCCCATGAGCTGCAGCCCTGCCACTTCCATGCTACCAGGTCGTAACCTCTGCTCAGTCAGCCTGCGTTTTTTAGCCGTTTGTTCCTGCTTTGAGCCTGTTTTTGTGCTATGCCTGTTTTCCCTTGCATGATGCTGTTTTCCTCTCCGTTACAGTTCTGACTTTCCGGTTTGACTTTGGCCACTGTCTCCAGTTCCAAGTCTTATCAGTCCTGCTACTCTGTCCTGGACCCCTACTCCACTGTGTCCTTGGATTCCTTTCCGGACCTGCTTACCAAGTCCCAACCCCCCTCGCTCCATGCTCAGCCTCCACAACTGGCTTCCTGCAACCCGCCCAAGCTTCCCCTGGCCTGCACCCCATCTTCCACCTGTGTTTCAATAAATGTCTTGGTTACCTCATCCCAGTCTCCTTGTCTGAGTCTGCTCTTGGGTTCACCTGTTCCGATCCACGTGACAGTACGATCTGGCCAAGGTATGAATCCAGCAAACTCAGATCCTCTCCACCAAACCCTCAACAGCCAAGGCCCCCCAAGGTTTTTTTTTCTTTTGTAGTCCGTGATTGACTGTAGGCCCTGCCACATACCTCTCATGTCTGAGCCGTTGAATTGTGACTCTACTTTGTCTATACTGATGCTTAGCTTGTTTGATTGCCTTGCGGAGGGAATAGCTACACTGTTTGTATTCGGTCATGTTTCCGGTCACCTTGCCCTGATTAAAAGCAGTGGTTCGCGCTTTCAGTTTTGTGCGAATGCTGCCATCAATCCATGGTTTCTGGTTTTAATAGACGCTGTGGGTACAACGTCACCGATGCACTTGCTAATAAACTCGCTCATCGAATCAGCGTATTCATCAATGTTGTTGTTCGACACCATATGGAACATATCCCAGTCCTCGTGAGCCTGAGCACGGGTTGCTCAATCGATATGCTGATAAAATTTAAGGAGCCTTGTTTTCAGATTAGCCTTGTTAATATCCCCAGCTACAATAAATGATGCAGCCTCAGGATATGTGGTTTCCAATTTACTTAGAGTCAAATGAAGTTCGTTCAGGGCCGTCGATGTGTCTGCTTGTGGGGGAATACACACGACTGTGATTATGATCGGAGAGAATTCTCTTGGTAGATAATGCGGTTGGCATTTCATTGTGAGGAATTCTAAGTCAGGTGAACAAAAAGACTTGAGTTCCTGTATGTTGTTATGATCACACCACGTCTCGTTAATCATAAGGCATACACCCCTGCCCTTCTTCTTACCAGAGAGATGCTTGTTTCTGTCGGCGCGATTGCGTGAAGAAACCAGGTGGCTGTACCTACTCCGATAGCGTATCTCGAGTGAGCCATGTTTCCGTGAAACAAAGAACGTTACAGTCTCTGATGTCTCTTTGGAAGGCAACCCTTGCTCAGATTTCGTCTACCTTGTTGTCAAGAGACTGGACATTGGCGAGTAGTATGCTCGGAAGCGGTGCGCGATGTGCCCGTCTACGGAGCCTGACCAGAAGACCTCTCTGTCTGCCCCTTCTGCGGCGCCGTTGTTTTGGGTCGCCGGCTGGGATCCGATCCATTGTTCTGGGTGGTGGGCCAAACAGAGGATCCGCTTCTGGAAAGTCGTATTCCTGTTCATAATGTTGGTGAGTTGACATTGCTCTTATATCCAATAGTTCCTCCCGACTGTATGTAATAAAACCTAATATTTCCTGGGGTAACAATGTAAGAAATAACACAAAAAAAATTAAAATACTGCATAGTTTCCTAGGAACGTGAAGCGAGGCGGCCATCTCTGTCGGGGCCGGATGATTAACTGCCTCCCTTCCTAAGTCTCTTCCAGAACCTGAACCCATGCAGCTCAGCCGGGCCCCTTTCTCACCTGAGGAGTGGCAGTGGTGAATCAGCACTAGGAGCTGCCTATACTGTGGCCAGGTTGATCACTTCGTCTCCACTTGTTCCCTGTGGCCAGCTAAGGGAGGTGGATCAGCAGTTGTAGGGGATATACTGTTGAGCCAAATCGCTGGCCCATCTCCCCCCAGACCCTTGCTAGACGACACCCTTGTGTGGCAAAGCCAGGCTTTTCCTCTGCCTGCCCTCATCGACTCGGGCACCGACAAGAGTTTCCTGGACAAAGATGTTTTTATTCAGTTGGGCCTGGAAACTGTTCCACTCGATTCACCCCTCAATGCCAATGCTCTCATTGGACAGCTCCTTGCCCATGTCTGTGAGAGAACTGTTCCTGTCATCCAGTGTCTCTCTGGGAATCACCAGGAAAGAATCCGTCTCCACATAATCGACTGCCCTCGCTCTACCCTGGTCCTGGGCCATGATTGGTTAATAATCTCTTTGGGCTAGGTGGGACGTGCCCCATCACGACAACATCTGGTGAAATAGCAGAGCGCGAAATTCAAAATACAAAAATCGTAATATTAAACATTCATGAAAATACAAGTGTCTCACATTTTTAAAAGCTTAACTTCTTGTTAATCCAACCGCGTTGTCAGATTTCACCCCAGTCCACCCCAGCCCAGGGCCCGTCCGATCTGTGTCGAGATGACGGTGGCAACCCTGTCTCTCCTAGAGACAGCCTTGGTGTAGCGAGCTAGGTACAGGTCGCATTGCAGAAGGAATCCCGTACATCTCGCTTGCGCGCCGTCAAAGCACTCCGGGAGGGACAGGGATATTCTATGGACCGGCTCAGATGGGGTGGAGACAGATAGTGGTGGGGGGTCTGGTGCCGGAACCGGTGAAGGAGACTGGAGGGACTGCACATTCCCCTCCAAATGGAGGATGGTTGCCTGCATGCTGTCCATGGCGCTGCAGAGTCTGGAGAGACAGTCCTCTTGATGCTGGACTGTTTCTATGATGGTCGACAGCTCTGTCTTTCCTACTGTCTCCATTTTGGAGGTTGGTTATTCTGTCACGTTGTCTAATGATTGGAGACAGGTGCAGGAATACGAAATAGGGGGGTTAATTTTCACCACCTAAACAAAAAAGCAAGGTGTAAACCTCTAAATAATACACGGGACGAGACCTGTAAAACAAGTGCACAATAACACGTAGCATGGATGCCGATGCAATAGCACAAGTACTCACAGAACCAACGGACATGGTAACAATAACCAACAAAGACAATGGGGAACAGAGGGCACATATATAACATACTAATCAGGGGGAATGGGAACCAGGTGTGCGTAATGAGACAATACAGTCCGGGGTCGGTGGTGATGCTCCAGTTCAGTGACGCCTAGAAGGCCGATCCCAGATCTCAGGAGCTGGTGAACGGAATGAGCAGCAGTGCCGGGGGGGATCCGTGTCAATTTGTTTAACGCTTTTTTGGTTACTACATGATTCCATATGTGTTATTTCATAGTTTTGATGTCTTCACTATTATGTTACAATGTAGAAAATAGTATAAATAAAGATAAACCCTTGAATGAGTAGGTGTGTCTAAACATTTGACTGGTACTGTATATATGTTTTATTATCAAATACACCGGATAAGTGCAGTGAAATGTGGTAGAAAATAGGGTGTTCATGTTCCTGGACATTTGAAATGTACAGCAACAGAATTCAAAATATGGGTCGTTCTTACTGAGGCCCTTGGGCAATAACAGCTTACTACACAACATACACTTAGTATTACTTTCTTAGCTACAGTATACATATCTCCCTGGCATATTTCATAATGTTTGCAGTGGAACACATTACATTTTTGGAATCACCTTGTTGTGCTGTGCTCACTTGAACAGGAAGGTTGTGCAGCGGTCCTTCGTTGGAAAAAAAATCTGGCATTCTCTGGATTTATGGTGCTTTCAAGACAACTGGGAACTCTAGGTCGAATCATGATGACTTCAGTGATGTTCAGGTTGGAGCTCTAGAAAGAGGCCCGAGTTCTCGACTTGCAATTCCGAGTTGGCTGACCGTGCAAAACTTAGTTTCCTAGTCGGAGCTTGTTTCTTTCTGAGTTCTCAGTTGTCTTGAACTCACTGAAGTCAGATTTCCCAATTCTGAATTTCCAGTTGTTTTGGGCGTGTCACAAGTCATGCTGGATTGACAGCACAGCTAATGTTGAATGTTTATCCTTTTAAGCTTGGAAAAGAGACCCTTAAACACAGACTTGGGACTACACACCCACTCTACTGAATAGCATGCTAGTGAATGCTTTGCAATGCTTGCAGTTAGCCACTGATTCCTTCCAAACCCCTCGTTGTTGTGATTTCCAACTTGTTGTGTAATGTTTATGTCCAATAGCCGATGAGCATCGATATATATTTTATCTATAATTTCTCTTTATTATTTCTCTTCAATAGCCAAGGAATAAAAAGCATTTGCCAGTAGACTGTCAACTTGATTCATGATGATGACTGCATGTCTAGCTTGCTAGCTAAGATTTTGAAAGTATGATGTTGAGATGATCAGTCCAATCAAAGCTACTGTAGACATAAAGTGATTTGACATCATTTTATCTGTGACTAATGACCTTGAGCCTTCTTGGATGGGCACTTCTAATGTAAGTCTATGGCAGCACCCAAGGGGCTTGGATTTTCGAGCTTCCCCGTAGTTTTTGAAGTGATGTAGTGTCCCCATGAGTAACAGAACATTGAGCCAATCACAGTGCAACTAGGGAACATTACCAACCCCTAAGCTCCTTATTTTATGCTGGCTGCCCCCGCCACTACAGAAAGCACTGAAACACCTGCATTTTGGAGTTGCCTTACTCAAGAAAGCAAAAGAAAGCTTGTATGCTGCTTTATTAACTCAATTACATTTTTTCTTGTTTGTAAACTGATATGTCACATGTATTAATGTCAAAATAACATGCAAAACAGGCAAGCCCCCCACAAAAAAAAAAGATACTCTATTTCTATATTTTTTGGCATAAAAAGTTGGGGCTCGAAACAGGTGGGGCTCTGCCCTGAATGACAGGTCGCCACTGATTTGGGAATCGTTGTCTTTTTTTCACCCAACTTTTAACCTAAATCCAATGACATGGTTATGTGTTTTGTTGATTCCACTTCAAATTCACATTAGTTGGTAACTCAATCAAATGTAAATCAAAACTGCAGATGTTGAACTGACATCTATACCAAGTAGGATGAAGGTCTCATATGTAGTGTGGCTTTTCACTTTTTTTTACAAGCAAGATAGTGTGTTTCTGTTAAACAGTGACAAGAGTGAAAGGTTTTTTAAGGTTAAGCCTACAGTATATTACTATCACCCATCCCCTGAGAAACATATAACCTGCCATTTTTGTGTAATGCGCATGCAGTAGAGGTGTAGGATCTTAATATGACCAGTTTCGTTGCAGTTGTGAAATATTGTATTCCTACAGCATGAGAATTTGATTATTCCAAAAAAGTGATACTTTCTTACAAGAAATGAGTTTTGATAGGTGTGAGATCTCGTGAGAAAAAGAGAACTGCAGGTTTTCAGTGAATTTTTGTAAATCACGAGGCTCATTTGAATTTCCAGCGGAGTAGATTGATCAAATTAAGATGTGTAGGCCTACATGCTACCTTTGTATCCAAAGTAGAAATCACTTTTACTTATTATGAGATATTTGTACAGCTATAGATTTCATAATACCAATCAAACTTGATGGCATGAAAAACGACACGTTTTCCGATGTTAGCGTCATTGTGACGTTGCGGCTCAGTTTGCCAAAGGTCTATAGAGTGAATAATGAATGTAACTTTTTAACAAGTAAAATATGGTACAGTATAACTCTAGACAAAAAAAGTGTCATCTGAGGAGTGAAGGTGTTGTTAGGTTAAGCCGAGATTACACGTGCACACCATGCCATACCCTGTCTGAGGTGTGAGGGTTAACCCATAGATAATGCAGTGTCTGTCCTATGTCTCTCTGGGTGTGGGGGCAGAGCATAGTGCAGTGAACAGCAGGGATTCAGGAGAATAAGAGGTACACAGGCTTAATGATTAAGGGAATGTACATGGCTTATCTAAGCTTTCTGTGTGTGTGTGTGTGTGTGTGTGTGTGTGTGTGTGTGTGTGTGTGTGTGTGTGTGTGTATGTGTGTGTGTGTGTATGTGTGTGTGTGTGTGTGTGTGAAAAGCTTGTCCCATGCCCCGGCGTGCCCCACCTTCTCAATGTCCCCTAACACTCAGAGTGATAGTGGCCTTTTTGAAGACTACAAACAAATATGACTTTTTAAAGGGTTTCACATATTACTTTCATGATAGAATGTCCTGTAAGTTTGATTATCAATCGATTAGTCTGTTCCCAAAAAATAATAAATAAAGGGACCTCATGAGTGGGGCAGTGGTCTGAGGCACTGCATTGCATTGCAGTGCTAGTGGTGTCACTACAGACCTGGGTTCAATCCCAGGCTGTGTCACAGTCAGCTGCGACCAGTAGACCCATGGGGTGGTGCACAATTGGCCCAGAGTCATCCAGGTTAACTGGGAAGAAAAAGGGGTAAAATGTACCCAAAGAAAAGAACAATAAACAAAGCTATCACACCACAATGACATGATGAACTCTGGCCATTGTGATTAGAACATTTTCTGATATCATCACAGATTGAGAAAAAGTGTTTTGGTCAGAGCTTCGACATAATGGTGCCAGAAGAGGCTGTGTCGAACAGTGGGTATGTTTTGCTGCTTACTAATGGTTGCTCAACATTTGTACAAAAACACAAGATGTGCTCTCTCTGAGTCTTTATAAACTCACTAGTCCACTAATCCCCCCACCCACCCACCCACTCACACAAGCAAACTAGTACACACTGTGACATATACTTTTATGAGAACAATCCTATGCTTAATAATAGATAATAGACCAACACACAAATAGTACGCATACACATCCCCTGAAACGAGACACCCTTGCAAACTCTGACACATTTACAGACCTAAAGAGGAAGAACACACACACACACTCACTCACATTACAGAGAGTCCAGTGGGGTATCACGACACACACTATAAAGGCTGACATTTTGGCAGTGCTTCAAGAGGAAACTCCGGTGGCATCTTTGGGCACGCTGCCCACTAATCTCACTGTCAAACCACCGCTCGATTTGTTACAAAAACACACCTCAGATGAACCATGCAGAGCTTACGACACACACACACACACACACACTCACACACACACTCATTAGGAACCCGTGCTACGGTTACTCATCACACAGAGACTGATAGAAATGTAGAGGTTTGTGCATGAACGCTTATGTAGGCCCACACAATGTGGCTTTGGGTTTGCATTTAGCAGAAAAACTGCTGTCTCCACTTCTTGGAATTAGTTTAGATGTGATTTTCTGCCCGTTAGCCGATGAATTGCCTTTCCCATTTCTTGATTGATGCAGTTGCATAAAAACTGAACCACAGCGTCAACACAAATCTCTATACAAACATGAGTCTACATGGCTCCAAATGGGATTCATGATAGCCTGTGGTACTCTGTTGTAACTTCTCTTTCCTTTCACTTCCATGTCCCTACGTGTGTTATGAAGGTAGAGTTGACTTGCAGTTAAACGGCAATGAAACATCTTGACCATATTCACATCTGGTATCAAATCAAATCAAATCGTATTGGTCACATGCGCCGAATACAAAGATGCTCACTTACAAGCCCGTAACCGACAATGCAGTTTTAAGAAAATCCCCCCCCCCAAAAGTAAGAGATAAGAATAACAAGTGATTAAAGAGCAGCAGTAAAATAACAATAGCGGGGCTATATAGAGGGGGTACCGGTATAGAGTCAATGTGCAGGGGCACCGGTGTCGAGGTAATTGAGGTAATATGTACATGTAGGTAGAGTTCTTAAGTTATTAAAGTGACTATGCATAGATAATAACAGAGAGTAGCAGCAGAGCAGAGGGGGGGGGTATGCTGGGACTGGATTTGTTTTCCTCTTTCAAAACAGATGTAGACAAATCAAAATTAACTTCTAACTGCGTGGTACAGGTGAGACCCACTGAATAGTACCATGTCGTTTTTTAATAAACGTTTAATTAGCCAAGTCAGTTAAGAATTTACAATGACGGCCTAGGAACAGTGGCTTAACTGCCTCGTTCAGGGGCAGAACAACCGACTTTTACCTTGTCAGCCCAACGCTCTAACCACTAGGCTACCTGCCATCCCCAGCTGAGGTCCACATCTGCTCCTTATCTCCAAAGCATTGTATTAAACCTTTTTATGTTGTCCAATCTCATCTCTGATTCATGCACTTCACGTGAATAATTGCGTTCCCAACACTATTAGATGTTTCAGTAAGGGGACTTATTTTGTATTTATTTATATTTGTATTTCTTAGTAAGGTCATTTTAGACAGACACCCAGACAGCCACAACCAGATATGCAGCCAGGCAGCTCTAGATGTGCATTTACGTGCCTAACAGTGCTGTTCCGTAGAGTGGTCTGAAAAGTGGGTCAGCGAGGCATCTGTCACACTGCTTTCTTAAATAGATTACACAGGGCCTTAAGGTGTGATACAGTTTTAACTGCCAATTATCACTCAGCAATTACGGGCCCCTTACTTGAGAGGCCGACTACCAGGAACAGCTCTTTAAATGGCCCCTTGTTTTCTATTCCCAAACAGCGGGATAATCCCACGCCATTTCTCCGCCTGGCATATTTATAGTAGGAGTGGGTTATTTTCCCAGACCTGATTAAGATTATGTAGTCAGGGAGTTTTATATACAGCTACTGTCTGAGACCTGGTTCTTCTCCCATTGGGTAGCTTAAGCAACTTCCTGATTTATCTCTCAGTTTAAGCAATGATATCACATGCTGCTATAAGGAGTAATACTAAGTAATACTAAGTAATACTTAGTAACCTTAAGTAAGAACCAGTAAACTCAAGTAATTAACCTTTTCCTGACCAACTTACCCGTTACTCGTTACAGCTATTAGCAAATAAACACAAGTTACATTAATTCTAATATATTTTCATGAGAAATACGATCAATTCTCTTACGAGACAGGGTAGTAAATGGGCTTATATATAGCCGTATATATGTCAGTAGTGCTGCTACTATTAAACCTGACATGGTTGAAGGCTAGCTCTTTGTTATGGAGGCACTCCACTATATAATATCGACATTCTTTTTACTGTCAATGGCATGCTCTCATAATCTCGTCTGAATCCCAAATGGCACCTTATTCCCTATGTAGTGCACTACTTTTGACCAGAGCCCAATTGGACCTGGTCAAAAGTAGCACACTAAATGTAACCCATCTGCTGCAAAGTCCTTATGAAGAAAATAAATCAATGTGAGAATTCCACAATGGGAAAAACATTGCTACTGAGCAGTAAAAACAACTTGACCCATTTTAGATGCTGGATAAACACTAGCCTGAGTGAGTGGTGTACAGAACTCTACCTCTCCTGGAAGAACAGGTGAGTTTGTATTGGAGTGTATCGCAACGTTCAAATCTATCATTAGCCATGTATGAACGTCACTGTTTTCTGTTAAGTTTATATATTAAGAATAGATTGTCTGTATAATATAATAAGAATAGATCACGTCACTTGTCTTCCTATTCGCTTGTATTTCTCCCACTTGCAGTATATTTCAAACAAATCTGAATATTTACATGCGGATTTGCGTTCACACAGCCAAATCTACATTCACACAGCCGAAGCTGCATTCACACATACTGTACATCCTATGGAAAAATCTAACGACAATCAGTCCACAAGACCCCTGTGGACGGCAGCCATCTGCCGGCTGTAAATAAGCCATAATGGACTAGAGGACCCTGGAGGCTCTGAGGACATAGTATGAATTAAGATCAGACCTCCTCCTTGACCTGGTTTGACCCCTCCTTCCATCTGGTATGACCCCTCATGGTATGACCGCTCCTTCCTTCCTCTCCTCTCTGCGGGTAGCCTAGCGGTTAAGAGTGTTGGGCCAGTAATTGAAAGGTCGCTGACTTGAATCCCAGAGGTGGCAAAAAATCTGCCGTTCTGCCCTTGAACAAGGCAGTTAACCCCAAACAACAACTGCCTCCCGGGCGCAGTGGATAATGATTAAGGCAGCCCCTCTCTGATTTAGAGGGGTTGGGTTAACTGCGGAAGACATATTTCAATTGAATGCATTCAGTTGTGCAACTGACTAGAACCCTTTCCTCCCTCCCTCTCCTCTCCTTCTCATGTGTATAAGCCAAAGGGCCTGGTGTCAGATTAAAAGTATCTTTCCATGCAACTCTTGCTTTATGCTGTGTAACACATTTTCCCCCTTCACTGCTCCATGCAGCTAGGGCCCACTGAGACTCAGAGAGTGGGGTGGGGTGGGGGATTTAGAGAGAGAGCGAGGATGAGGGAGGGAGGGAGGGAGGGAGGGAGGGAGGGGGAGGGAGGGAGGGAGGGAGGGAGGGAGGGAGGGAGGGAGGGAGGGAGGGAGGGAGGGGGGAGGGAGCAACCGAGCGAAAGAGAGAACACTGCTCGTCCTCATTTAATCTCTTTCAGTTATTTTCTTTCTTTCAGCAGCCGGGAACATGAATCAATCATTCGTTCATTGAAACATTGATGAGTAATTCCTCTTAACCCGTTCCCTGCTGACTGTAATATACCAAGCCAGGTCTAATGCTGCTGTGATGGAAACATCAACACAATATCTATCTGTCTTCACTGAAATTACACGTTTATGACAATGAATCAAACTGATTTGTTAACAGATAACAACAGATCCTTATTTGAAACAGATTCTGAGGACCTGGAAGGGATTGAGTCTTAAAGGTTGTTTAAATCTCTCCCGAAAACTCGGAGCTCCCTATTCTTTCATCCTCACAAAGATGAATTTTAAAACTTTATTACATAAAGGAGAATGGAGAGGCTTGTCTCCATGGTAACAGTGATATAAACACCCCTAGAGCCGGCATCGTGGGGAGCGAGGCTGTCAGGTTTGTTTCAAGTATCTTCCTTTCTTTCTCTATTTCTTTTAGACTCTTTCTCTCGTCTCTTTTTTCATCTCTCTCCCTCTCTCTCTCTGACCTGTCAAAAAGAAGCTAAGAGGGTTTTAAAAACAAAGGGAACAGAACACACGTTTTGTAAATACAGAGAGAGAGTGTAAGATGCCGGCTTTGTGATGTTTATTTGCTCTAGCAGGACATTGCTGTGATGAAGGAGAATAGTTCTGAAACTGCTCAGCGCAAATAAACATTATTGAATAGGAAGCCGTCGAAGTCAACCTAATTTTTTTAACCTGCTTTTGAGTTTTATTCTATGACAAAGGTGAAATCTTGTGGCTACCACTTTCTGATTCCATTTAACAGAAACACCATAGCATGAAGAGGCTATATTATCTTTACAAGCTGAACTTGACTTGACTGGGGGAAAACTGGAAAGGATTTTAACCAGACACACTGCAGCTCATAGTCTGAGAACAGGATAAATTATACATGGAAAGGCCATTCAACAAGTTTTTTTTTTTACTGTGATACTACTGCCCTTGAATCCTCATTTCCTGGTCAATGAAGGAACTACAGGCCTCTTGCAACAAACTGACCACAGATGGTGGTCAGTTTCCCAACGCACTACCATATATATTGTCCCACAGAATGCCTTCTTGGATATCAAACCAGTTCCCCATGTCACTAACAAATATAATTGAGGTCAGTCCCTGTTAGGACCTCCCCCTTTCCAGGTCAGGTTGAATATTTTGGGCAATACAAGGTAAAGCCTTCCTTTTGACAAAACATTTACTTTACCACCACTTTTCAGTAGCAACCAGATTGATCTTCCACCATTTAAACATCTCTTCAACCACAACAACATTCTATTTCCTCTCCTCACCACACCAGAGGTGGCCAAACTTTTTGTGCTGTGACCCATCTAGAGATGTATTACTTTCCTTGTTGTGACCCGCCAAGCAGAAATAAGTCTCTAGCCAACAAGACTGTAGTCAATTCCACTTCATTTCAGTCAATTCAGAAAGTGCACTATACAGAAAATAGGTTGTCATTTGAGACACAGGCAGTTGAACGACCAACCTAACACTACGGAGGGGATGGGCCCTAGGCCCATGCTCCAGTCTTCTCAGGCTGTTCCAGGCCTAGTGTCTAAGCCCCTTCCCTGGGATCCTGCCCTGGGCTCCCTGCCTGGCCTAGTCCTGCTTGTTTTTGTTGCGTTTCTCCGTGAAACATTCCAGTCAGTCCCATCAACATGTTTACCACAAAGTGTGAGTGTGTGTCTCGGAGCACACGTCTGAATGCACGAGAGTGAGAGAGCGAGGGAGGGAGGGAGGGAGGGAGGGAGGGAGGGAGGGAGGGGGAGGGAGGGAGGGAGGGAGGGAGGGAGGGAGGGAGGGAGGGAGGGAGGGAGGGAGGGAGTGAGTGAGTGAGTGAGTGAGTGAGTGAGTGAGAAAAGAGAAAGAGAGAGAGAGAGAGAGAGGGAGGGAGGGAGGGAGGGAGGGAGGGAGGGAGGGAGGGAGGGAGGGAGGGAGGGAGGGAGGGAGTGAGTGAGTGAGTGAGTGAGTGAGTGAGTGAGTGAGAGAAAGAGAATGAGAGAAAGAGAGAGAGAGAAAGAGAGAGAGCGAGAGAGAGATGGAGGGAGGGAGGGAGGGAGGGAGGGAGGGAGGGAGGGAGGGAGGGAGGGAGGGAGGGAGGGAGGGAGGGAGGGAGGGAGGGAGGGAGGGAGGGAGGGAGGGAGGGAGGGAGGGAGAAAGAGAATGAGAGAAAGAGAGAGAGAGAGAGAGAGAGAGAGAGAGAGAGAGAGGTGAGAGGAAAGAGAGAAAGTGCCCTAAAAGTAGAGTGCTGATTTCGGCCTCAAATTATTTTATTATCTTAAACGGCTCCTTATTTTAAGAACTCAGTAAGCAGCAGTGCAGCTGGGACGGAGAGACGGCCGGTTCCTCAAGTCTCTTCACTCTACAGCCCATACTGCTGCTACTGACCCAATCCAGACTGCCCCATACATCCAGAGTTCATCCAGAGATACACTGTGGAAAATGTGTCATATTCATAAGCACAGACAGTATGATCAGTGCACATTTTCACATTTTCACATTATCACTGACAGGTGACACATCTGTCTGATGTCAGTAGCTTGCAGGCAGAAGTCACATGACAAGAGGTCACCAGGACATGTGACTGAAATAGCTTGTCATATGACATTTGAGGCCTCTATCAAAGATAATCTGTTATACTGACAAGATGGTTGACTGACCGCTCTTACAATGGAAATACATGTCTGCAAAGGCGAAAGACAGGCGGGAGAAGGCGAGATCAGGTGAGAACATTCAAGCCAATGATTTTTTGTAGAAAACATATTAGTACACTCGTAATAACCTAAGCATTATGAAACTTCTATTCGTCAAATAAGCCTCACCTATCAAAATAGCATTTCACTTTTATCTTGACCAAATTCAACAATGTCTCATTGCCCCCCATACAAAAACTCCTCACTTGGTCTGCTTAATGCTATAAGCAGACCAAGTGTGCTTAATCTGCGCAGACAGATTTTTGGCGGAGACCCTCTCGCTTCTCTTATTCCTCTCTGCCTTTACCCACTCCATGCAAAAAAAAAAGTCCATAGACACAGATCTGAAATCAGTTTGCTCTAGCCAGTCTTAACCATAAACCCAACATAGATCAGTGTCTAAGAGCAACTTCATCCTACTTTGTGAATCTGTCATGGGAACGAAGACAGAAGAGTAACAGAAACAGAAGGTGACACATGAGAAATAAATGGGTATTGAACAGTAGCACAAGGGACCAGTGAGTGGTGTCCAGCAATGTCAGTGTGTCTTCACTCTGGAGGAGTATAATAATAGAGCCAAAACAAATACGCCTGACCAATTATAGGATCCGCTTCCCTTTTTGATTACTGAGAAAGAGCAAGATTCAAACTGGAACCTTGAATAACAACATAGACCTTATCTGCCCATGAATTGAAAATAAACACGGAATTGGGTCAGTAAGCAAGGTTATATGTTGTTGTTGGAAGTGCAGGGAAAGGAATGTGTATCTGACCAACATCTGTCCAATCATAGACATGGCTCCACTGATACGAGCATCTGACAAGCCAATCAGATAAAAATCCAGGATATAACCGAATAGGAACCAAATAGCTGACTGGCTAACAAAAAAACACAATTGGTTGACAAAAAAAATACAAAGCGAGGGCATCCAGCAGACAAATAAAAATATTTATTCCAAATGCCTGTGGGAAATTAAAGTTAAATTACATGTAACATGTATAAGATATCTTATAGTGTAACTTAAGAATATACATGCTTCGCCCCCCAAATTGAAAGAAGTGCCTGTAGGACACACTGTAAGTTCAGCTTTTCTTTGTTATTGTAAAGAAAAAATATATACTTCCATGTTTTTTTTTTCAGATGGTTTTGATAACAGCATGAATTCAAATCAAATCAAAGTTGATTGGTCGCATACACAGATTTACAAATGTTATTGCAGGTGCAGCAAAATGCTTGTGATTTTAGCTCTAACCGTGCAGTAATACTGTCACGTTCGTCGCAATGATGAGACCAAGGCGCAGCGTGAGTAGAGTTCCACATAATTTTAATAAATCGAAACTCACTGAACAAAACAACCAAACCAAACGTGACGCTACTGATGTGTACTAAGGCAACCATACATCATTTTCATTGTCTCCTGACCCCTCCTGTCTCAGCCTTCAGTATTTATGCTGCAGTAGTTTATGTGTCGGGGGGCTAGGGTCAGTTTGTTATATCTGGAGTACGTCTCCTGTCCTATTCGGTGTCCTGTGTGAATTTAAGTATGCTCTCTCTAATTCTCTCTTTCTTTCTCTCTCTCGGAGGACCTGAGCCCTAGGACCATGCCTCAGGACTACCTGACATGATGACTCCTTGCTGTCCCCAGTCCACCTGGCCGTGCTGCTGCTCTAGTTTCAACTGTTCTGTTCTGCCTTATTATTATTGGACCATGCTGGTCATTTATGAACATTTGAACATCTTGGCCATGTTCTGTTATAATCTCCACCCGGCACAGCCAGAAGAGGACTGGCCACCCCTCATAGCCTGGTTCCTCTCTAGGTTTCTTCCTAGGTTTTGGCAATTCTAGGGAGTTTTTCCTAGCCACCGTGCTTCTACACCTGCATTGCTTGCTGTTTGGGGTTTTAGGCTGGGTTTCTGTACAGCACTTTGAGATATCAGCTGATGTACGAAGGGCTATATAAATAAATTTGATTTGATTTGATTTGATTTAGACAAGATCCCACGAAACACAAAGGGGAAGTGGCTGCCTAAATATGATCCCCAATCAGAGACAACGATAAAACAGCTGTCTCTGATTGGGAACCATATCAGGCCAACATAGAAATACAAATTCACCTAGATGACCCACCCAAGTCACCATCACACCCAACCAACACAGAGAAAAACCAGCGTACTATGGTCAGGGCGTGACAAATGCCTAGAAATAATAATTAATAAAAATGTATGTAGGCTAGTGAGAAACCTAACCAATGCTGCACAATGAAACATGTGTGTGGCCACACATGAATGAATACATAGTGTATTCGGAAAGTATTCAGACCCCTTCCCTTTTTCCCACAATTTGTTATGTTACATCCTTGTTCTACAATGGATTAAACAAACAAAAATCTTCATCTACACACAATACCCCATAATGACAATGTGAACAGGTTTAAAGAAAACAACATAAATGCCTTATTTTCATAAGTATTCAGACCCTTTGCTATGAGACTCGAAATAGAGCTCAGGTGCATCTGTCACGGCTCAGGCAAGACCCAGATGCAGACACAGGAGGTGGATAGTACAAGTCTCAGAGTTTATTGTAGTACAAGGGGCAGGCAAAAGGTAAATCAAGGCAGGCAAATCAGAGTCCAAATCAGAGTCAGGCAGGTACAGGACGGCAGGCAGGTACAGGACGGCAGGCAGGTACAGAACGGCAGGCAGGTACAGGACGGCAGGCAGGTACAGGACGGCAGGCAGGATCAGGACGGGCAGAAAGGTCAGAACTGGGAAGACTAGGAAAAACTAGAGCACAGGCAACACGGAAACATGCTGGTAGGACTTGACGGGAGAAGACAAACTGGCAATAGGCAAACAGAAAAAGCAGGTATAAATACACAGGGGATAATGGGGACAAATGGGAGACACCTGGTGAGGGTTGGAGACAAGCACAATACAGGTGAAACAGATCAGGGTGTGACAGCATCTTGTTTTCATTGATCACCCTTGAGTTGTTTCTACAACTTGATTGGAGTCCACCTGTGGTAGATTAAATTGATTGGACATGATTTGGAAAGGCACACACCTGTCTATACAAGGTCCCACAGTGCATGTCAGAAAAAAAACAAGCCATGAGGTTGAAGGAATTGTCCATAGAGTGCCAAGACAGGATTGTGAGAGGTCGCTGATCTTGGGAGTGTACCAAAGCATTTCTGCAGCATAGAAGGTCCCAAAGAACACAGTGGCCTCTATCATTCTTAAATGGAAGAAGTTTGGGACCACCAATACTCTTCCTAGAGCTGGCCGCCCGGCCAAACTGATCAATCGGGGGAGAAGGGCCTTGGTCAGGGAGGTAACCAAGAACCTGATGGTGACTCTGACGGAGCTCCAGAGATCCTCTGTGGAGATGGGAGAACCTTCCAGAAGCACAACCATCTCTGCAGCACTCCACCAATCAGGCCTTTATGGTAGGGTGGCCAGACAGAAGCCACTCCTGAGTTAAAGGCACATGACAGCCCGCTTGGAGTTTGCCAAAAGGCACCTAAACGACTTTCAGACCATGAGAAACTATATTCTCTGGTCTGATGAAACCAAAATTGAACTCTTTGGCCTGAATACCAAATGTCACATCTGGAGGAAACCTGGCACCATCCCTACAGTGACGCATGGTGGTAGCAGCATCATGATGTGGGGATGTTTTTCAGAGGAAGGGACTGGGAAACTAGTCAGGATCAAGGCATAAATGAACGGAGAAAAGAACAGAGAGATCCTTGTTGAAAACCTGCTCCAGAGCACTCAGGACCTCAGACTGGGGGCAAAGGTTCACCTTCCAACAGGACAACGGCTCTAAGCACACAGCCAAGACAACGCAAGAGAGGATTCGGGACAAGACTCTGAAAGTCCTTTGAGTAGCCCAGCCAGAGCCCGGACTTGAACCCAATCCAACATATCTGGAGAGACCTGAAAATTAGATGTGCTGCAATACTCCCCATCCAACCTGCAGGATCTGCAGACAATAATGTGAGAAACTCCCCAAATACAAGTGTGCCAAGCTTGCAACGTCATACCCAATAGGACCCGAGGCTGTAATCGCTTCAACAAAGTACTAAGTAAAGGGTCTGAATACTTACTGTATGTAAGTGATATTTCTAATTTTTTAAATATTTATTTATTAAATTAGCAAACCTTTCTAAACCTGTTTTTGCTTTGTCATTAAGGCACACACCTGTCTAGGTTGATGAGGGGGGGAAAGAAGTTTGAATTACTTTTAGAATAAGGCTGTAACCTAAACAAAATGTGGAAAATGTCAAGGGGTCTGAATACTTTCCGAAGGCACCGCACGTGCACTACTGAACACATCTCTGGCCCATTTATAATACATTTAATGTCTACATTTCTATCTGTCAGTTCTTCTTGAAATAACTCCCTTCATTAAAATTATATTATCTCATAATGTTAAGTGCACTCGTTCACACAAAGGATACATGTTGCGTTGGCTCACAGTAAACATTGTTCCGTATCTCTCGATCGCTACTGATACAGGAGCGCTGTAAGGTGAAGGCAGCTCTAGCAGGGATCTGGCTTGTGAATAATTCAATAAAACATTGCTCAGCTCCATCCTCTTAAAAGTAATAGCAAATTTACTTTCGAAGCTCCAGGCTTCTGAGGGTGTTATCTCAGTGTCACCCAATCAAAACCACATCTCCAACTTACTATTAGGCATGTTACTGTCTGTATATGACTGCAAAGTGAATGTGGCAGCCAGCCAACGTATTGTGTGTGTGTGTGTGTGTGTGTGTGTGTGTGTGTGTGTGTGTGTGTGTGTGTGTGTGTGTGTGTGTGTGTGTGTGTGTGTGTGTGTGTGTGTGTTTTGTGTGTGTGTGTGTGTGTGTGTGTAGTAGTAGGAGTTTTTTTTTAAATAAAGCGAAGATGATGCAAGAGGAGAAAGGCTGGGAGCAAAGTCGCTGAGGAGAAACATCCCTGTGTGGTGGCAGGGCTCTATCACATGAAGCATTTCTGGATTATCTCTACTATGCACTGTCGTCCATCGCCTTGTCCTTGGCATAACTTGAACAAATGCTATCAACTGTAGGCCTACAGTACTGTAGTCTACTGTCACCGGTGTAAAGAACTTAAGTAAAAATACTTTAAAGTACTATTTTAGTAGTTTTTTTGTGCATCTGTAATTTACTTTAATATTTTTGACAATTTTTACTCACTCCACTACATTCCTAAAGAAAATAATGTACTTTTTACTCCGTACATTTTCCCTGGCACCCAAAAGTACTCGTTACATTTTGAATGCGTAGCAGGACAGGAACATTTTCCAATTGACACACTTATCAAGAGAAAATCCCTGGTCATCCCTACTGCCTCTGATCTGGTGGACTAACTAAACACAAATGCTTTGTTTGAAAATGATTAGTGTTTAAGTATGCCCCTGACTATCAGTAAATAAAAAAACATAAATCTTGCCGTATGGTTTGCTTAATATAAGGAATTTAAAATGATTTGTACTTTTACTTAAGTATATTTGAGCAATTACATTTACTTTTGTTACTTAAGTACAGTTGAAGTCGGAAGTTTACATACACTTAGGTTGAAGTCATTAAAACTAATTTTTCAACCACTCCACAAATTTCTTGTTAACAAACTATAGTTTTGGCAAGTCAGTTAGGACATCTACTTTGTGCATGACACAAGTAATTTTTCCAACAATTGTTTACAGACAGATTGTTTCACTTCTAATTCACTGTATCACAATTCCAGTGGGTCAGAAGTTTACATAAACTAAGTTGACTGTGCCTTTAAACAGCTTGGAAAATTCCAGAAAATGATGTCATGGCTTTAGAAGCTTCTGATAGGCTTATTGACATAATTTGAGTCAATTGGAGGTGTACCTGTGGATTGCTTGACATCATGGTAAAATCAAAACAAATCAGCCAAGACCTCAGAAGAAAATGGTACACCTCCACAAGTCTGGTTCATCCTTGGGAGCAATATTCAAACGCCTGAAGGTACCACATTCATCTGTACAAATAATAGTACGCAAGTATAAACATCATGGGACCACGCAGCCATCATACCGCTCAGGAAGGAGACGCGTTCTGTCTCCTAGAGATGAACGTACTTTGGTGCGAAAAGTGCAAATCAATCCCAGAACAACAGCAAAATACCTTTTTTTTTATTTAACCAGGTAAGTTGACTGAGAACACATTCTCATGTACAGCAACACCCTGGGGAATAGTTACAGTGGAGAGGAGGATGAATGAGCCAATTGTAAACTAGGGACTATTAGGTGACCGTGATGGTTTGAGGGCCAGATTGGGGATTTAGCCAGGACACCAGGGTTAACACCCCTACAATATGTGCCATAGGATCTTAATTGACCTCAGAGAGTCAGGACACCCGTTTAACATCCCATCCAAAAGAAAGCATCCCCAATCACTGCCCTCTGGATATTTTTTTAGACCAGAAGAAAGAGTGGCTCCCACTGGCCCTCCAACACCACTTCCAGCAGCATCTGGTCTTCCATCAAGGGACTGACCAGGACCAACCCTGCTTAGCTTCAGAAGCAAGCCAGCAGTGGTATGCAGGGTGGTATGGTGCTGGATGGGAAGATGCTGGAGGAAAGTATCCATATCCACAGTAAAACGGGCCCTATATCGACATAACCTGAAAGGCCGCTCAGCAAGGAAGAAGCCATTGCTCCAAAACTGCCATTAAAAGCCAGACTACGGTTTGCAACTGCACATGGGGATAAAGATCATACTTTTTGGAGAAATGTCCTCTGGTCTGATGAAACAGAAATAGAACTGTTTGGCCATAATGACCATCATTATGTTTGGAGGAAAAAGGGGAAGGCACAAGCCAGAGAACACCATCCCAACTGTGAAGCACAGGGGTGGCAGCATCATGTTGTAGGGGTGGCAGCATCATGTTGTGGGGGTGCTTTGCTGCAGGAGGGACATGGTGCACTTCACAAAATAGATGGCATCATGAGGGAGGACAATTATGTGTATATATTGAAGCAAAATCTCAAGACCTCAGTCAGGAAGTTAAATCTTGGTCGCAAATGGGTCTTCCAAATGAACAATGACCCCAAGCATACTTCCAAAGTAGTGGCAAAATGGCTTAAGGACAACAAAGTCAAGGTATTGGAGTGGCCATCACAAAGCCCTGACCTCAAACCTATAGAATATTTGTGGGCAGAACTGAAAAAGCGTGTGCGAGCAAGGAGGCCTACAAACCTGACTCAGTTACACCAGCTCTGTCAGGAGGAATGGGCCAAAATTCACCCAACTTATTGTGGGAAGCTTGTGGAAGGCTACCCGAAATGTTTGACCAAAGTTAAACAATTTAAAGGCAATGCTACCAAGTACTAATTTAGTGTATGTAATCTTATGACCCACTGGGAATGTGGTGAAAGAAATAAAAGCTGAAATAAATCTTTCTCTCTACTATTATTCTGACATTTCACATTCTTAAAATAAAGTGGTGATCCTAACTGACATAAAACAGGGATGTTTTTTTACTCAATGTCAGGAATTGTGAAAAACTGAGTTTAAATATATTTGGCAAAGGTGTATGTAAACTTCCGACTTCAACTGTATATTTAAAACCAAATACTTTTAGTCTTTTACTCAGTTAGTATTTTACTGGGTGACTTTCACTTTTACTTGAGTCATTTTCTATTAAGGTATCTTTTATTTTTTACTCAAGTATGACAATTGGGTATTTTTTCTACCACTGTCTACTGTACTGCTATCTAATGGCTATCTAATGCCCTTTCTGAACACCAAGCTCAATACCTTCTACTATACACTGCGGTTAGAGTTTGAGGTTATCTATGTAGTACTCGTCAGGTTTTAACAGCCTCTTTCCAAGCTAACGACAGCACTGTTATCACCATCTTAGTGTCTTCAACGCCAGTCTCATTAGCATTTATTGTACACTCAGATTTTATTGTGCAAAGATTATCAGGTTCAGCAAAATACTATCATAGACCTGCTGTAATGTAGTGAATTGCTATGATTTTAGCTGGCATTCAGTAACATACATAAGACAGTATCTATTAGCAGCACTTTCCTTGTGGACAAAAGAGAGAGAGGGACGGGTAGAGGGAGAGGGGGAGGGTGGCGTTACGTAGCCTATCAGCCCTCTGCCAGGCTCCAGTCAAGGCGAGATCCTGGCCTTGATAGCTGGATTAGCCTGAGTGGGACTTGATGATGGTTGCTTAGTAACCACAAACCTACTCAACTGCTCATGAAAGCTGAGGGACAGAGTAGCATGTTGACTGTGGCTAAGGGGAGGGAATCACAGGATTTTATCATTCAGCCCAAAGAGGGAAAATACACACAGATACACTACAGGCCACATCAAATGTATATACAGTGCATTCAGAAAGTATTCAGACCTCTTGATTTTTTCCACATTTTGTTACGTTACTGCCTTATTCTGAAATTGATTAAATATTTTTTTCCCTCATCAATCTACACACAATACCCCATAACAACAAAGCCGAAGAGGTTTTTAGAATTTTGTACAAATTAATAAAAAATTAAAAAAACATTAGTATTCAGACCCTTTGCTATGAGACTCGAAATTGAGCTCAGGTGCATCCTGGTTCCATTGATTATCCTTGAGATGTTTCTACAACTTGATTGAAGTCCACCTGTGATTCAATTGATTGGACATGATTTGGAAAGGCACACACCTGTCTATATAAGGTCCCACAGTTGACAGTGCATGTCAGAGCAAAAACCAAGCCATGAGGTCAAAGGAATTGTCCGTAGAGCTCAGAGAAAGGATTGTGACGAAGTACAGATCTGGGGAGGGTAAAAACATTTTTGCAGCATTGAAGGTCCCAAAGAACACAATAGCCTCCATCATTCTTAAATGAAAGAAGTTTGGAACCACCAAGACACTTCCTATAGCTGGCCGCCCGGCCAAACTGAGTAATCGGGGGAGGAGGGTCTTGGTCATGGAGGTGACCAAGAACCCGATGGTCACTCTGACAGAATTCCAGAGTTCCTCTGTGGAAATGGGAGAACCATCCAGAAGGACAACCATCTCTACAGCACTCCACCAATCAGGCCTTTATGGTAGTGGCCAGATAGAAGCCACTCCTCAGTAAAAGGCACATGACATCCAGCTTGGAATTTGCCAAAAGCCACCTAAAGGACTCTCAGACCATGAAAAACAAGATTCTCTGGTCTGATGAAAGCAAGTTTGAACTCTTTGGCCTGAATGCCAAACATCACTTCTGGAGGAAACCTGGCAGCATCCCTGCAGTGAAGCATAGTGGTGGCAGCATCATGCTGTGGGGATATTTTTCAGTGGCAGGGACTGGGAGACTAGTCAGGATCGAGGGAAAGATGAACGGAGCAAAGTACAGAGAGATCCTTGTTGAAAACCTGCTCCAGAGTGCTCAGGACCTCAGACTGGGGGTGATGGTTCACCTTCCAACAGGACAAAGACCCTAAGCACACAGCCTAGACAACACAGGAGTGGCTCAGGGACAAGTTTCTGAATGTCCTTGAGTGGCCCAGCCAGAGCCCGGACTTGAACCCAATCGAACATCTCTAACAGAGCTTGAGAGGATCTGCAGTGAAGAATGGGAGACACTTCCCAAGTACAGGTGTGCCAAGCTTGTAGTGTCATACCCAAGAAGACTCGAGACCATAATTGCTGCCAAAGGTGATTCAGCGAAGTACTGACTAAAGGGTTAGAATAGTTATTTAAATATAATATTTCATTTTTTGAAAACATTTCTAAAAACCTGCTTTAGCTTTGTCATTATGGGGTATTGTGTGTGGATTGATGAGAAAAAAACAAATAGTTTTTAAAATATTTTATCCACCTTTTTCAATCTTGTCTCATTGCCACAACAGGCTCAGGAGAGGCTAGTCATGCGTCCTCCGAAACATGATCCGCCTAACCGAACTTCTTAACACCTGCCAGCTTAACACGGAAGCACCAATGTGTCAGAGGAAACACCGCTCGTCCTGGATCAGCCTGCAGGAACCCGGCCCACCACAAGGAGTCGCTAGAGAGCGTTGAGCCACATAAAGCCCCACCGGTCAAACCCTCCTCTAACCCAGACGATGCTGGGCCAATTGTGCGCTGTATTACGGGACTCCCGGCCACAGCCGGTTGCGGCACAGCCCGGGAATGAACCCGGGTCTGTAGTAATACCTCTAGCACTGTGATGTAGTGCCATAGACCGCTGCGCCACTCAGGAGACCAAAAAAATACACATACATTTTAGAATAAGGCTGTAAAGTAACAAAATGTGGGAAAGTCAAGAGGTCTGAATACTTTCCAAATGCACTGTAACTGATCCATGTATGGTGCTTATCATATATCTGGCTCTGGTGGTAGGCCTATAGTGTATAGTAGTTGAAGTGTGTGTTTCTCTGCCCAGTGGTTCCTTGGTAAATGGTCTTGGGGTTGTTCTCTCTCTCTCTGGCTGATGTACTAACAGTAGTTGGTGCTGCTGGAATTCTGCCACTCTTATAGCTTGGCTGCAGGCTGCAGGCTCTGGCTGGGCTGTTTTTCCTATTCTGGGCTGTCCTTGTGTGACCTGGGTTCCCTTGCCAAGCGCCGAGCAGGGCCTAATAAAGGTAACTGAGGAGCCAGCACTGTATTTCAGCAACAAATTATTTGATGATAAAGAATAATCGACAGAGCCTGCCGGCTCATAGTGATCGTAGTACGTAAGCAGAATCATGACATAGTCCATTCCCTCGGTTGAAGTGAAGCAGCCTGACTGATGTTCAGATAACAGGGCTGATCATAATAAACAACTACATCTTTACTAGAAAAGGGCATTTACTGAAGTGAATGTGTGTGCTTGCTAGTGTTCATGGTTGTGAAATAGTAGTGGTCGCGGTGGTGGAAGTGGTAGTGGCAGTGATGGCAGTAGTAATGGTAGTAGTAGCTGAGGTGGGTAGAGTATTGAAAAAATGTACTTAAGTAAAAGTGCTGTTACTTAGATTGTAATTTACTCAAGTAAAATGAAAAGTAGCCCTCTTAAAAAAACGACTTAAGTACAAGTTTCAAATGAAGCTTGGTAATGTTTTACAACAAAGCAAACAAAAATAACAACAAATTGGATAATTGACTTGACATTCACTTCAAATGTAAGTCTGCCAGCATCCTCTTGCAGATGTCTTCCAGCACAGGTAGTCTCCAATGAAGACTGGCATCAAACAAAGGTTGTAAGCTGTACAGTTTCTATTATGGTCTTAATCAAAGTTGATGTGCTCAATTTCATTTAAAAAAAAGGTCAATGTTACCCGAGACATTGGAATCATTTCATAGCTTCAATAGCATCAATGAACATTTATTTTACAATATCATTTTCAAATACAAGTGATGGTGAATGCGTACTAAAAAGATTTACACTAAGTGTGATGTTTCATATTTGATTAAATATCAAGCAGGATGAGGTACTGTAAGTGTTACAACAGTAAAAAAAAACAGTAAAAAAAACAATCAATCATCAATCAATATCAAAAAATGTTCCATATCAGACACATGCACAGAACCGCGCACTGAACGCAGCATTCGCCACCCGGAACTAAATTTGCTTGCTATTGAGACATGATGGTCATTTGTTATATAGATGGAGTAAAGAGGTCAGTTGAACTCAACCAACACAATGTAATTGCCATGGAAATGCGTGGAGGAAAGATCTGAATCGCCTCATTGTCCCCCAGCAGAATTACCCTAAATTTAGGCTATTCTTAATATGTGTATTTCACACTATGTTGAGAAAAATATCTGAGTATAATGCTTGTATGGATGTCAACCACAACACATGTTCATGTCATTGTAACTAATCAACTGCATTTCAGTTAGAAAAGACTTTGACTACCACCACTGATTTCTGTATGCTAGCTACGCAAACCAGCTTATACGAACGAGAGTTAGCATTTAGCAGTCACTTCTTCTAAACCTGAAAAGGGACTACTTTTACATATTATGCAGTGAAAAACAGACAAATATATCCAAATCAGACTTAAATAACCACATTGTGGGCCTGTTACAATACATAAATCATAACGGATTTGACGGATATCCACTTTGTTATATCAGATTTGTTGAATGTGTGCCAATCTGGTCAATGCAACCTCTGCGTTCCATTGACGCCTTTACCGCATCTATGGTGGGCTAGTATATTAGGCTCGAGTGAGCACTATTTAACAATAAGGCATGAGAACCCAAGAATTATTGTTGGAATAACTCCTGGCAAAGGGTTGTTCTTAGGCCCGACATGAAGCGAAGGCCCGGGGAAACAGGAGGGTGTTTTTTTGCAATAATTCCCGGGTTCGAGTGCCTTATTGCTTATATAAAATGCTTGCCAAAATATTTTTAAAAGACTAATGATATGTTTTCATTAAAAACATTATTTTAATGAGTACATTTGTTTTGTTTCATCCTTCTACCAAACAATATAGTCCAGGCAAAAGATATTTATTAGTTCTGAGATTCTGAAGTTGCTAGCCAAACGGGCTGGTTGTCCATTCCAAACGTTCTAAGCAAAAAAAGTTGCCATGCAGGCTAGCTACTTCTCCTCCGCTAGCTAGCCAACTAAAGCGTACACACAATCACATTAAAGCTGAAATGACAGCAAACTATGTACATTTTTGTTTGCTTTACCCTTTGTTATTCTTTGAATATATCCATTATAATCATCCTGATAAATGAATTCGCCTGGCTCAGAGAATCTGTTAGTTCTGCGAGTTCAGTCTCTCTATGGCACAGGGTGGAGAGGCAGACAGCAAGATTTAGACAAATGCAAATGCAAACCAAATGCTAGCCTAGTAGCATGGGGAACTAATGTCTAGACAATTTTTCCATGGGAGATGAAGTATGGATTGCCTGGCTGCGCTTGTGGGACAGTGGATGCACATTGACAATGTTAAGGTGCATTACCCAGGGATTGTGGTGAACAATTCCCTGCTATCAACTAATCAGCATACAGGATCCAAACAACCCGTTTTATAAATCATCATAAACCATAGGATGCATTTGAAAGCTCTCAAAAGGTTTTAGTTTGAACATTCTGAAAGTTTTGTGAAAATGATTTCAGTTCAGAATGTTGAAGCCTGCATTTACCCATTGAAATGAATGGGAATACAACAAGCTTTATAGTCTAAGATTTATGAATGGTAGTAAAAGGCTGTGTTGAAGCCATCTATGTTGAGTCAGACGGTATATTTTAACGTCAGATTGGTGTTAGTCGCTGAAATGGATCAAGAGCAGTGACAAATCCAAATTTTGCCTCAGAAGACTTTAGACCTTTTGTGCAAATTGAAAACGGTTATAGCTCAAAAAGTACCTATAGCAATCTAAAAGGAGTTAGTCTTTACATATCAACATTGGTTTGGTATTTGTAGCTTTAACGGTTCAAGAGAAGTGGCAAATCCAAATGCTTCCCATTCAAGCCCATGGAGCTTTTATGAACATTTGAAATGGATACAGTCCAAAAGGCTGTACACAAACAACCTATTCCAGACCAGTCTGCACGTTTAAAAGTTTGAATGACCCTTCCAGCTTAAACGGTTGAAGATTAGTTACGGTGCAAACTTTTACCATTCAAGTGTATGGCCATTGAAATGTATTGGGATTATGCAAACACTGGTTGCAGTGTTAAAAGTATACTTACGTACTTAGACCCGTGGCTTCCTAGGGAGCATATGCCATTGACAACTCCTCTCCATCATACTCAGTTCTGGGCTGTCTTCTCAATCTAGTTCCACCCCATGCAGGATATTTTGGTGTCTGCCTAGACCTCCCGCCTCCAGGTGTTTCTTGGGTGACCCCTCTTCCGTTTTCCTCGCTGGTTCCAGGATAGGGTTTGCCTGGTGATGTTGGAGGGGGCTTTCAGAGGGTGTAGTCGATCCATCCCTGTCTTCTCCTTCGGATGTCCTCTTCCACAGGAATGATGTTGGTGACCTTGTCAGACCAACTGATGTGAGGGATCTGTCATAGGCACTTATTAAGGAACATTTGGGTTGACTTTATTGTTGTTGTTTTTTTGTCCTCCATGTTTCTAATCCATAGAGCAGTACTGATTTGACATTACATTAAAAAGCCAGATTTTTGTGTGGGTTGTTATTTTGAATCTCCAGATGTTTCTCAGGGAGACAAAGGCTGATCTGGCATTTTGAGCCTTTAAAAGTAGTTAAAAAACGTTTTTTGGTGTTGGTAGCTTTACAGTTATGGCGTTTAAGGTGGCTGCAGAAGGCTAAAAAAGGAAAAAGTATGACAATTCCCAGAGATGTGCTTGCCTTTCAGCAAGCACACCTAATGAAAAAGAGGGTGTTATTTGACCACAGAGATAGGATGTACTTTGAAACTAATCTGCCATTTAAACATGTTGAGTGGGTGATTATAATTGCTGTGTGAAAAATGTAGTAGAGTTAGCAGAGTTTAAGAGGCTATAGGATCATTTCTTACACCCCTTGTCCGTGTCAGCACATTTACAGTCTGATCCCCCTCTGACCTGTGCTTTCTATGGACTCTGCCTTGCAAAAGTGCCCAGACCCCTTGGATTTCTTCACATTTTATTGTGTTACAAAGTGGGATTTAAACACAAAATGTATAACTAAAATGTAGTAATTGCATAAGGATTCAGACCCTTTGTTTAGGCAAGCCTAAATTAGTTCAGGAGTAAAACATGGCTTAACAAATCACATAATAAGTTACATGGACTCACTCTGTGTGAAATAACAGGGGTTGACATGATCCTCTGTCCCCCACACATATAACATCTGTAAGGTCCCTCAGTCAAGTATAGAATTTCAAGCACAGATACACCTACAAAGACCAGGGAGCTTTTCTAAAGCCTCATAAAGAAGGGCAGTAATTGGTAGATGGGTAACAATAACGAATCAGATATCTTTAAGCATGGTCAAGTTAATAATTATTCGGTGGATTATACACTGAGTGTATAAAACATTAGGAACACCTGCTCTTTCCATGACATAGACTGACTAGGTAAAACCTATGATCCCTTATTGATGTCACCTGTTACGTCCACTTAAATCAGTGTAGATGAAGGGGCGGAGACAGGTTAAACAAAGATTTTTATGCCTTGAGACAATTGAGACATGGATTGTGCATGTGTGCCATTCAGAAGGTGATTGGGCAAGACAGAATATTTAAGTGCCTTTGAAAAGGGTATGGTAGTACGTGCCAGGCGCAGCGGCATGAGTGTGTCAAGAACTGTAACGCTGCTGGGTTTTTTATACTCAACAGTTTCCCTTGTGTATCAAGAATGGTCCACCACCCAAAAGACATACAGCCAAATTGACACAACTGTGGGAAGCATTGGAGTCAACATGGGCCAGCATACCTGTGGAACCTTTTTGACACCTTGTAGTCCATGACCTGGTAAATTGAGGCTGTTCTGTGGGCTAAAGGTGTTTTGCACACTCAGTGTATATTAAACAACACAGGCACATCAAAGTTTCAGTCGTCCTTCTGAACTGATCTGCAGGAATTCAACTGCTCAGGGATGTTACAATAAGGCCATTGGGGATTTTAAAACATGTACAGAGTTCAATGTCTGTGATGGTAGAAAACTAAGGATGGATCAATGACATTGTAGTGACTCCTCAATAATGACCTAAATGACAGAGTGAAATGAAGAATACAAATATACAGAATACTTGCATATTTTATGCAACAGGGCACTAAAGTAATAATGTTTGTGTGTGTGACTTTGTCACTTCACATCCTCACCTCCCAGGTTTCAAGGTTACATAGTTCAAGGAAACACCTCCTCCTTCTCTCTCAGTGGTAAAACTAGCAGCTGTTTGACATACATCACTGTATAATCCGGGTCACGGGTACCAATGTAGCAGACTGGTACATGGAAGCCAGGTCATCTTCAAAAGTCAAGACTGCATTTAGCCTGAGCTACACAAAGTATCATGTGATCGGTCAGGCAACTAAGTGTTGTTTGGCAAAGCACATCTGCTTTATGCTATCAATTAACAAGATCAATTAACAGATAAATCACAAGATAGGGAAGGGGGGCTGAGAATCTTTTCTCAGGGGGTTGTAGAATTAATACAGTTTTTCCTTGCTACAGATGGTGATATCGGTCTGCTAATACAGAGCTAGTAAAGGCCCAGTGCACTGCTTTTGTGAGATTTTTTTTGTAAATTCTCAAATATATAATTTTTTTATATAATCATTTTTCTATTATTATGATTCTTGCCCTTTCTGCTGTTGTCTTTGCCCAATAATTTTGTACCGTGTTTTGTGCTACTAATATGTTGTGCTGCTGCCATGTTGTGTTGCGACCATGTTGTTGTCATGTTGTCTTGCTACTATGCTGTGTTGTTGCCGTGCTATGTTGTTGTTTTAGGTCTCTGTTTATGTAGTGTTGTGGTGTCTCTCTTGTCGTGATGTGTGTTTTGTCCTATATTTTTAATTTTTAATCCCAGTCCCCCTTTTGGTAGGCCATCATTGTAAATTAGAATTTGTTCTTAACTGACATGCCTGGTTAAATAAAGGTAAAATCAAATACAATTACAATGAAACATTTCAAGGGGTGCCGCAGCACCCTCAATAGCCCTACTTCCTGCGGCTATGTGCATAGACCTACAAAGAGTATACCAAAATAGACCATCGAAGCCTATTATTGGAGAATGGAAAGTGCAACATGGAGATGTGCATAGATATTTGACAGTGACACTATTGCATTATTTTTAACAGGTTCATTATAATGGCATGAATTATTCTGGGGCTGAAAACAATGGGGTGTTGAACTAATTCTTATACTTATCTATGTTAAGATATGTTAAATTGTGTTTGAATTGAAGACAGCACTGAAATAGAGATCAATTGAAACAGATATCCTGATTCCCCACAATATAATATGATCTAAATAGAGATTGTTATATAGGCCTACGTCTGGCCGGTGGATGCGCATATTATATAGGCCTACGCATGTTATATAGGCCTACGTCTGGCCAGTGTATGACGCATGCACGGTCAAGGACACACTGTCCAAAGCAGCAACATATTTCTATTTCACCAATTTACATCTAATCAAAATGTCATGACATCATAATCGATCTCTAAGTGATAGTGCCGAGAATCCGGTGTTTGGATATATTGGAATGGGTGTTGTTAGGCCGAGACGAAGTTGAGGCAAAACGTGCCAATATATCCTCCAAACACTGGCTTCGAGGGCATTATCCCTTTTATACAACAGATTACCAACATATTCAAATAATGATTGACATATCTTTATAAAAAATGTTACTTTTATGAATTTATTCATACTATTTCATCCTTCCACAAGATATAGTTCCGACACAAATCTAGAGTTGCTACCCAAGCCGGCCGTTAATTCATTCTATCGGTTCGGTTGCCAGAGAGGCGACCCAGTCGTTCAGTCTAAATGTTCCATTGCCATACTGGCTGGCAACGTTCTTGTCCCTTGCTTGCTAGTTATCCAGCAGCTAGTGGGGATCCTTAATAAAATACAAAATAAAAATTATGGCTAACTTACAGTCACGTCAAAAAGTGCAGCCAGAACAACAGCAAAGTAGCTGGATGTGCATTTGTTTAAGCTGTTTTCTAGTGACATTTATTTGGATACATCCATAACAAGGAGTGAACATGGAAATTGTGCTCACTCGTCAGGACACTTGTTCAGAGGAGCTAGCCAACAACACAGCTAACACAATCAATCAAATGTATTTATAAAGCCCTTTTTACATCAGCCGATGTCACAAAGTGATATACAGAAACCCAGCCTAAAACCCCAATCAGCAAGCAATGCAGATGTAGAAGCATGGTGGCCAGGAAAAACTCTAGAACGGCAGGATCCTAGGAAGAATCCTAGAGAGGAACCAGGCTATGAGGGGTGGCTAGTCCTCTTCTGGCTGTGGCAGGTGGAGACTATAACAGTACATGGCCAAGATGTTCAAAGGTTCTTAGATGACCAGCAGGGTCAAATAATAATAATCACAGTGGTTGTAAAGGGTGCAACAGAGGGTGTAACAGGTCAGCACCTCAGGAGTAAATGTCAGTTGGCTTTTCATAGACGAGCATTCAGAGTTCGTGTCAGCAGGTGCGGTAGAGAGAGAGATTAAAAAAACAGCATATCCGGAACGGCAAGGAGTCATCAAGCCAAGGTAGTCCTGAGGCATGGTCCCAGGGCTCAGGTCATCCGGGAGGGGAGATAGAGGGAAAGAAAGAACTAGAGGGCGCATACTTAAATTCACACAGGACTCCGGATAAGACAGGAGAATTACACCAGATATAACAGACTGACTCTAGCCCCCCAACACATAAACTATTGCAGCATAGATACTGGAGGCTGAGACAGGAGGGGTCGGGAGACACACCCCGGACAGGGCCAACCAGGCAGGATATGACCCCACCCACTTTGCCAAAGCACAGCCCCCACACCACTAGAGGGATAACCGCAAACCACCAACTTACTACCCTGAGACAAGGCTGAATATAGCCCACGAAGATCTCCCCCACGGCACGAACCCGAGGGTTGCGCCAACCCTGACAGGAAGACCATGTCAGTAACTCAACCTCCTCAAATGACGAGCTCCTCCTATTGACGGCATGGAAGAGCACTAGTAAGCCAATGACTCAGCCCCTGTAATAGGGTCAGAGGCAGAGAATCCCAGTGGAGAGAGGGGAGCCGGCCAGGCAGAGACAGCAAGGGTGGTTCATCGCTCCAGTGCCTTTCTGTTCACCTTCGCACCCCTGGGCCAGACTACACTTCAAAATGAAGCTGGATAGACTGCAAACTAGCTGCACTTCGTTCTGTTTTATCTTTTTCAATTGACATTTCTTTGTATATATCCATAAAAATGATGCCAGTTGAGTCATGATTTCGACTGCCTGAAAAAACGCTGCCTGTCTGTCTCGTCCTGACTCCCGACACGTTCATTAGTATGGGATAGCTGGAGATCGAATTTGAACATAGAAACAATGTTTCAAATGTCGGAGAGTCAGGCAGCAAGGTTTAAACGAATCTCCACTGTTGAAAGCTAAATGTTAGTCTAAAAGAATGTGAGATAATGTCTAGTTGTTTTTTTTACTGGAGATCAAGTTTATAAATTGCCTGGCTGGGCTGATGAGACAGTGGATTGCACAGTCAGATGGAACAGAGTAAATTGTATTTATTTTATTTCACCTTTATTTAACCAAGTAGGCAAGTTGAGAACAAGTTCTCATTTACAATTGCGACCTGGCCAAGATAAAGCAAAGCAATTCGACACATACAACAACACAGAGGTACACATGGAGTAAAACTAACATACAGTCAATAATACAGTAGAAAAATAAGTCTATATACGATGTGAGCAAATGAGGTGAGATGAGGGAGGTAAAGGCAAAAAAAGGCCATGGTGGCGAAGTAAATACAATATAGCAAGTAAAACACTGGAATGGTAGATTTGCAGTGGAAGAATGTGCAAAGTAGAAATAGAAATAATGGGGTGCAAAGGAGCAAAATAAATGAATAAATAAATACAGTAGGGGAAGAGGTAGTTGTTTGGGATAAATTATAGATGGGCTATGTACAGGTGCAGTAATTTGTAAGCTGCTCTGACAGCTGGTACTTAAAGCTAGTGAGGGAGATAAGTGTTTCCAGTTTCAGAGATTTTTGTAGTAAGTTCCAGTCATTGGCAGCAGAGAACTGGAAGGAGAGGCGGCCAAAGAAAGAATTGGTTTTGGGGGTGATCAGAGAGATATACCTGCTGAAAAAAATAGGCATTTAAAATAGGCATTTTAACGTAATAGATTTAGCCGGTGGTAACTTGTGGAATAGACACCGTCTGGAATGTGGTTTTAACTAATCAGCATTCAGGATTAGACCCCCCTGTTGTTTAATAGCCATTGTGATTAGCAATAAAGCATGTTTTCCTGCTTTATTCCATTTTTACATCGACACGAATCAGCACATTCTTGCCTATTTGGATTAGTTATTTCACCACAATATAAGTGAGTCTGAATCAGTTCATGGAAATAAAAAGGTCAAAGTATTTTTAAATGTAGGCCTGTAGGTTTCCTAAATGACTTGGTCCATTTATTTAACATATTTTTGTGACTAGACACGTATGGTTGATTAGTTCCTCAACGCACTGACTGGATTATGGTGTTATTATGATGGATTGTGGTGTGCTTTCTGGCGCCTCGTGACTGCTGTAGCATCACTCAAGTGTGTGCTGTACTTTGATAGTAGTGAAGAGTAGCTAGCTAGATTCTAATCCAGTGGTTGGTTAGTAAGGTAGTATGGGACCCCTTGGGGTAAGACACCCCCCTGCTATTATCACAAAAAACATGAGATGTCCCCCAAAAAAATAAAAGTTCAACAGTTCCTCTGGCTGCCACTACAAATTTCCTCTGTTTCAAAAAACATGTTGAAGTCATTCCATCAAAACAATTTTGAGGTAAATTGATCAAAGTTTTGGTAATTTACAAAAAGTTGTAGATATAATCCAATGAATCAGATCCATATTTTTTTCAATTAAATATACATGTAGGGAAGCCTTAAGATAAATCCATTTGTTTGGAGAATTGTTTCGTATTGTTTTTGAGTAAGTAATAATATGTTAGGTTAGTATCAGTGGAGGCTGCTGAGGGGAGGAAACTCATAATAATGGCTGGAATGGAGTCAATGGAATGGTATCAAACACATCAAACACATGGTTTCCATGTGTTTGATACCACTCCATTGACTCCATTCTAGCAATTATTATGAGCTGTCCTCCCCTCAGCTGCCTTCACTGGTTAGGCTGTTAGCCCAATTAGCCAACTAGCAACCTCACTAGCAGAAAGTCTGAGGTCAAATAAATGCTAGCCAACTAGTTAGCATAAGCTAACATCTGCCAGTTAGCTAGCTAGAAACCTCACTAGTAGAAAATCTGAGGTAAAATAAATGATAGCCAGTGAGTTAGCATAAGATAATGTTTGCTAACATAGCTAGCTATCCCCCAATTAGCAGGATTAGGATTAGGGTTAGGGGTCTGAGTTAGAATAATCCCCTCTTTCCACTGGGATTCTCTGCCTCTAACCCTATTACAGGGGCTGGGTCACTGGCTTGCTGGGGCTCTCTCATGCCGTCCCTGGAGGGGGTGCGTCACCTGAGTGGGTTGATTCACTGTTGTGGTCATCCTGTCTGGGTTGGCGCCCCCCTTGGGTTGTGCCGTGGCGGAGATCTTTGTGGGCTATACTCAGCCTTGTCTCAGGATGGTAAGTTGGTGGTTGAAGATATCCCTCTAGTGGTGTGGGGGCTGTGCTTTGGCAAAGTGGGTGGGGTTATATCCTTCCTGTTTGGCCCTGTCCGGGGTGACCTCGGATGGGGCCACAGTGTCTCCTGACCCCTCCTGTCTCAGCCTCCAGTATTTATGCTGCAGTAGTTTATGTGTCGGGGGCTGGGGTCAGTTTGTTATATCTGGAGTACTTCTCCTGTCCTATTCGGTGTCCTGTGTGAATCTAAGTGTGCGTTCTCTAATTCTCTCCTTCTCTCTTTCTTTCTCTCTCTCGGAGGACCTGAGCCCTAGGACCTGAGCTCCAGGACTACCTGACATGATGACTCCTTGCTGTCCCCAGTCCACCTGGCCATGCTGCTGTTCCAGTTTCAACTGACCTGAGCCCTAGGACCATGCCCCAGGACTACCTGACATGATGACTCCTTGCTGTCCCCAGTCCACCTGGCCATGCTGCTGCTCCAGTTTCAACTTCCACCTGACTGTGCTGCTGCTCCAGTTCAACTGTTCTGCCTTATTATTATTCGACCATGCTGGTCATTTATGAACATTTGAACATCTTGGCCATGTTCTGTTATAATCTCCACCCGGCACAAGCCACCCCACATAGCCTGGTTCCTCTCTAGGTTTCTTCCTAGGTTTTGGCCTTTCTAGGGAGTTTTTCCTAGCCACTGTGCTTCTACACCTGCATTGCTTGCTGTTTGGGGTTTTAGGCTGGGTTTCTGTACAGCACTTTGAGATATCAGCTGATGTACGAAGGGCTATATAAATAAATTTGATTTGATTTGATTTGAATAAGGGTTAGGGTCAGAATAGAGGTTGGGTTTAGAATAGGGGTAAGGGTCAAATTAGGGGTTACGGTTTAGGGTTAGGGTCAGAATAGGATTTTTTTATTTAAAAAAATATATATATATTGAATGTTTAAAACATACAATATACATATACTTGCAGTGAAGCCGCTAAACAACTACATCACATTAGTCATCTAATAGACTACATTCCAGAGCGACACACAGAAGCAGCCAGGGTCAATGCCCTGCTCAAGGGCACGTCGACAGATCTCCCACAAGGTCAAAAAACAGGGACCTGAACCAGCGATCCATCAGCCACCGGCCCAAGATCTCAATCGCCAGCCCTCCAAGATCCCCCACAGTTCCCCAAGAGCTGCCCCTCAACCATCCGAGAACCCCCCCCACAGCCCCCTCCCCTCAGAAAAAATAACATATATTTTTAAATAACTACACCCCCCAAGACCCCCCAAGAGGTACTTTGTTGTGCCCTGAATGCTATTGAAAATGTGTGTGTGTTTAATCAATATTTAATCAGTTATATTCTAATAAATGTGTTCAAAAAATTGTATAAACATTACAAACTATTGAAAACCTTTTGCTCTTGAATTTCATTTTAAAGACTGATGGGATTTAAAATCTTGCCTTATTCAAATGATCATGGGTTTAGATGAACTGTACATAATGTTTGTAAGGAAAAGGTCAAAGAAAAAAGAGAATGTATGTGCAAGTGAGGTAAAAATAGGGACACATCTGTGAAACCCTATGGCACAATCCTCTGTTGGGGTAAATTGACGCCAATAGAGGAGTGGAGGTGGGGTGGTGGCATCTTCTTACCCTGGTAGCTGATCAAAATGCCCCTTTCCTAAAAAATAAAAAAAAATGTTATTTAACAAAAAACAGTCAGATGTAGCCATGTATTTTCCTTTATAGTTTGTTACCCTAAGCATGGCCATCATCCACCCCCCAAAAATTCTCTGAACTTAGGTTTTCTTGTCAGCAATTAGACTTTACTCGAACTTCATCTGATCTGACCGAGTTCTACTAAGAAACCACAGACAGCGTGGATGGCTAGACACCGTGGATGGCTAGACACCGCGATGACAACGTGCTGCCTGTCTGCCTGCTACCGACTCTCCCATTTGACCACCTCCTCTGTCCGCTGACCTCAATCAAGCCATTAACTGTCTCAACCTTCAGTCTCTTGACCGTCGACAACTCATGATTAATTATGTTGTTGTTTTAAGTTGCTTGTTTCCTGTTGTTGCTGCTTACTGCTTAGCTTAACAGCGCTTGGAGATGTTTTTATGTAATGAATAGCTAGCTTTATATAAGTTAAATACAATATTTATTATTGTTATTATTATTAATAATAGTATTATAATTATCATATTTTCCCTTGTCTGTAACACCACCTGTCATACCGGATATCATTTCATAACTCAGTTTTATAGGGGTGAGTAATCTATCTCATTGCCTTGAGAAGGAATCAGGTACGTAACAGTCGCATTGGGAAAGTTGCGAGAGAGGGGAGGATACTGACCTCAGATAACCGAGGCTTTTTTGGAGGTGCCCAATGCGCACTGCACATCATTGGTATGCGAGAGCGCCGTCTAGTGTGAAAAGATTTTGTCAATGTTAAACCCCTTATCTGAAATACACAAAGAAGAAGAAGCGTTCAAGCCTTTTCGTGTTCTTTCAAATCACCCAGGTTCGTGAAACAAGTAATCAAAGGGCATAGATACACGTAATGATTGGGCATACATTTAAAGTAATCAACAAAAATAATGAATTGCTCTAGACCTATTTCATTCCTATACGTTTATATTCAATACGTCACCGATTCAACAGCATGAACATGGAATATGTATTTCTTCTCAAACTGATCACAACAGTCTAAATTGTTTTAATCACAAAAATGACAGATTCTGTCTTTATCATCGTGTTTGATTTGAAGAGGTGGGTATGTTTTTTTAAACCTACATGTGTGAGTTTTGATCACATTTATGTCAAGTTTAAATTCACCATAGGCTAATGTTCATTTGACGTCACTTTCTGACCCACAAACGCGTGTTGTTGTAAATCATGCTATTTCTTCATTTGGAGTTCATTTACCGGTAACCACAATGATTCACCCCAAAAGAAGTGCCAGATATCGACGTGACAGGTTCGAGTCTGCAAAAAAACGGACCCATGGCCGTGATCACCCCCCCCTCTCTCTCTCTCTCTCTCTCTCTCTCTCACACACACACACACACTCTCTATCTCTCTCTCCCTTCCTCTATCCATCTCTCTCTCTCAGTTGACGGGAGGTAATCCCCGCCATGTGAGAGGGCGGCACGAGCTGTGGAGGTGGGTTGTTTTTCATTCACATCCTGCTGCACCTATAAAAAGCACAACTCTGTGAGACAGAGCCTGAAAACAGATGGGAAAAGGTGACTGATACGATTGTCTATATCTGCATGCTTACATTGCCGGCCAGACATCATCGGCAGGGCGAGATGCAGAAGTCTGCAGGTGTCCTGACGGTGCTGGCCCTGAAACACACAGCTCTATGTCTGATTCTGCTGCCCCGGTTCCTCCTGGCAGCGCTGATGCTGTGTCTCCTGGACGTCCTGTGTATCAGGAGGAAAGTGCTGCTGAAGATGGAGGGCAGCAGCCCCGAAGACCCGCCTGTCTGCGTCTCCGACTCCAACAAGATGTTCACCCTGGAGTCGCTCAGGGCGGTGTGGTACGGGCAGAAATTAGACTTTTTCAAATCCGCGCACCTTGGACTTATCGCGCCCAACACTGAGGTTGTGCAGCTGCAGGAGCGGCGCAGGGTCAGGGTCCTAGACTATGTGAAAGGGAGGAGACCTCTCATCCTCAACTTCGGCAGTTGCTCCTGACCACCGTTCATGACGCGCCTGGCTGCGTTTCAGCGCGTCGCGAGCCAGTATGCGGACATCGCCGACTCCCTGCTTGTATATATCGAGGAGGCGCATCCCTCGGACGGCTGGGTGAGCTCCGACGCGCCATACCAGATCCCCAAGCACTGCTGTCTGGAGGACAGACTGAAAGCCGCTCAGCTGATGCACTCGGAGGTTCCCTGCAGCAGTGTGGTGGTGGATACTATGGACAACTCGTCCAACGCGGCTTACGGAGCCTATTTTGAGAGACTTTATATCCTGAGGGATGAGCGGGTCGTGTATCAGGGGGGCAGGGGACCGGAGGGCTACCGGATATCAGAGCTTAGGAACTGGCTCGAGCAATACCGGAATGATTTGGAGAATTCCAGCAGAACAGTGGTGGTCCACGTTTAACTTAAAGATAACCATTAGGCGCGTGAAGTGTCCACACAGTGAAGAAGTATTCAGATGCTGCTACAAACTCTTGACACACTGCACATATGACTAGGCCTATACATGTTGTTTTGGTTCAGAAGCATTATAGAATTAGTACACATATTAGTAATGTTTATTATGATGTAAAACGCACGATAGGCTTAGTTGTTCAGTTGTGCTCGTCTTGACACTAATTATTTGTTTGGTTGTTTGTTTGTTTTTGTAAGGAGCTGTCTTTGATTTGAACCTGTGCAAAAGTTTGACTTATTTCAGTTTGACCTTCATTTGATTATGATCACTTTATTTTTATACTATATGGTCTCTACCGTGTGTGTGTGTGTGTGTGTGTGTGTGTGTGTGTGTGTGTGTGTGTGTGTGTGTGTGTGTGTGTGTGTGTGAGAGAGAGAGAGAGAGAGAGAGAGAGAGAGAGAGAGAGAGAGAGAGTGTGCGTGCGTGCGTGAAGCTAAATGGCTAATACCTTTTACTCTAGTGTTGTTGTGAAGTTCGGTTTTTAAAGGGTTTTAAACCAGGAAACTGATACTGATGTTGTTTGATACTAGAGTACTTGGCGACTAGCAATGTCTTCAACGAACAAATTGCCAAACGGTTCTGTAAATTGTTTATATTTTATTGAACAAATATTTGTAATAAATGTTAGAACACATTGATCTTATGACTCCTGAGTGCATCTTACTGGCAAGTAAATCTAGGCCTATTTGTTCATTATCATACGATGATGTTATGTCATCCTTATCTTTTCAATGCAAATTGTCCACTTCACGTGCACGTTCAGAGGGAGAGAGAAAGACAGCTAATAGCGCTGATGTGTCTGTGGTTATCATTGATTAGGTGGCAATGATTAAGTAGGCGTATGTTAACCATTCAATTCCTTTTTAATTCAACCGAAATCAAGAAATCAGTTCAAATTCAAGTGAAAATTGTTGACGTTTTGTGTTTTAATGTATTCATTTTATTTTAGCTTTATTTTACCAGATTAGTCTCATTGATATTAAAAATCTAAAAGAGACCTGACTAAAATAGCAGCACACAAAGTTTTAGACCCATCTATAATATAAAACACAGAGCAGTACAGTTTAAACATTTTGCAGAGGAGCTCTTAGTCATGCAATTTTACATCTAACTAATATGTTTGGTCCAGTGAAAAAATGTGCATGAAAACGAGTCGTCTATCTTTGAATGACAACAAACATTTAATTGAAGAATCCCTACTGTTGACCAATGACCATTGAAGGGGCAAAGACTTCGTGTGCACGACCACGCAAAAAAAACCTTGCAGAAGAACAAAACGAACAAAAACATCACACAATGTCTTCATAATTTATGCACAAACTGTTCCAAACTGTTTCGGATGGGAAGCATGAGGATGCCAATAAGGCACAAATTATTTGGGGAGGTGTGATGCATCTAGGGTTCAAAACATTGCCCGCCCCCGACTTCATTGTCCCTAGCTTTAAACCAATTTAAGGAGGCGAGCTCCTGCAATTTAATGTCCCTTAATAGCTAATTAGAAGAGGAAGGGCCAGAGCATGCTTTTTTTGCCCATCTCTGTACAGTGATTTTGTGACAAATTGTTTCTTCATATCTAGTTCATGTCCCGAATTCAAGTGAAATTGATCCTTGGCACCACCTCAATTGTATCCAGATCGTGAACACCAAGTATACACAGCTACAGTATATTGATTTGATGAAGTGAAACCATTGTGTAGTATTATATGTCATGTTGATGGGTGATTGGGAATCCCCTATAATGGAAGGCACTTAATGCTGTGTTTTTTTTAGCCCCAAGGTGATCTCTTTCTCTCTCTCTCACACACGCCATGAATCAGCGACACGATTAAGATCCAAGTGGCCTGTGCCATCCTTGATTTAATGTTATCAACTCTGTTAGTAGCCACTTAATCTCTATCCGTATTAGCTCTCTCTCTCTCTCTGTGTGTATGTGTGTGTGTGTTGCTGTGATGCAAAGTCCCTCTAAAATACAGACCATAGTAAGTCCTGGGGCTAGATCAATCAACTACAGGCTTAGAAGGCTTTTATACACACACACACACACACACACACACACACACACACACACACACACACACACACACACACACACACACACACACACACACACACACACACACACACACACACACACACACACACACACACACACACACACACACACGTGCTCCTTCATCCCCATAATCACCTGTACAACTCACTCCATCTCCACACCATTCACACAGTGTTTGTATTCACCTAATGTTCTTTGTGTGTATCAATCAACTACAGGCTTAGAAGGTTTTTATACACACACACACACACACACACACACACACACACACACACACACACACACACACACACACACACACACACACACACACACACACACACACACACACACACACACACACACACACACACACACACACACACACACACACACACACACACACACACACACACACACACACACACACACACGTGCTCCTTCATCCCCATAATCACCTGTACAACTCACTCCATCTCCACACCATTCACACAGTGTTTGTATTCACCTAATGTTCTTTGTGTGTATACCTTATACCTGAACCTTGACCCCCATGGCCAGACCTCATCCTATACTCCTGGGGCTTGTTAACCCTTTCAAAAGGTGAATCTGCTTGACCCATGCAGTTGTAACAACAGAGCTGCACCTTGTGTTGCCGTGAAGACATCACAACCAATCAAAGAGAGGCGTACCAACAGGAACTGTCATTAAGGAATTCAGAATAACAGTGGGCTTCTTGGCCCTGGATCTGCCAGTAAAGATACAGAACCAGGAATGACAAAACCAGGAATGACAATATCAGGAACAGATAAAAGGAAATTAAATGAAAGGGTAGTGTGTCCACCCACTCTGCCTGGAATGGGTGAAAATGCGCGTTCCTTATGTTATAAAATGCATTTTATCTGCTAGGATAATGAGGAATCATTGTAAACACTACCCTTTAACTACCAGCTATACTGATGAGGTAACGGTTTATTTAATTTAAATCAGGTATTCCCAAACTGGGATACGCACAATGCTGTAAGGGGGTACGCCAAATAAAAATGTGATTCACATTTTTTTTAAACAGTTCATTTATATTTTCCAACTGTGCTATACATTTGGGTGAGTTTTTTTTCCTTGCCTAAGTAGCCTCGTTTCACTGCCAAAAATGAAATTAAACCATCTAGTTTAAGGAAGCCTAGTCAAATAATTAACATCCAATCACATTAACTGTTACTCTCTCGCAGGAATCCTTCGCTCTTGCGCAGATATTTAGAAACTAAACATGACAATTTGAAAAATAAGCCACAGGAGTTTTTTGAGCGAGAATAAAGACGTGTATAAAAGCATTAATAAGAAGCATCTTATATGGTGAGCTACCGAGTGGCCAAGCCCCATTATTGTGGAGGACTTCATTCTTTTTATTTTACCCCTTTTTCTCCCCAATTTCGTGGTATCCAATTGTTTTTAGTAGCTACTATCTTGTCTCATCGCTACAACTCCCGTACGGGCTCGGGAGAGACAAAGGTTGAAAGTCATGCGTCCTCCGATACACAACCCAACCAAGCCGCACTGCTTCTTAACACAGCGCATCCAACCTGGAAGCCAGCCGCACCAATGTGTCAGAGGAAACACCTTGCACCTGGCAACCTTGGTTAGCGCGCATTGCGCCCGGCCCACCACAGGAGTCACTGGTGCGCCCGGTCAAACCTTCCCTAACCCGGACGACGCTAGGCCAATTGTGCGGACCTCCTGGTCGCAGCCGGTTACGACAGAGCCTGGGCACGAACCCAGAGTCTCTGATGGCACAGCTGGTGCTGCAGTACAGCGCCCTTAACCACTGCGCCACCTGGGAGGCAGGACTGGACTTCATTCTGGCTGGGACAATGCTGGGGAGAAAGGCCAAACAAACAGACAATGCCTTCATCAAACTACATTGTTTCACGACACATTAGTGATATGGCAGGAGATGTTTTGAAACAATTACTGCTTTGCAATCTGTAACATTAATGCTAGTATGAACTCGAATGAAGGGATGACGCTTTTGGTCTTTAGCAGAGCGCTGAAACAGAACTGCACCCACGCCAACGTCAGAGGCATCCACCTCTACCACGAAGAGAATATCCGCATGAACTGGAATGTGTGTAGAAGAAAACCAACGTTTCAGGTCCTGGAATGCCTTCTCAGCAGCAGGGGTCCAGCTTACATGCCCAGCCGAGCCCTTGGTGAGCGCTGTCAATGGCGCAGCCACCAAACTAAGGTCTTTCACATATCTCCGGTAGAAATGGGCAAAACCCCAAAAACACTGGACTTGCTTGACTGTCTTGGGCCGTGGCCAGTTGACCACTGCTTCTACCTTTTGGGAGGCCAGCCGCACACAGCCCTGAGACACCCCAGGAAGGAGATCTGAGGAATGTGAAACTCACACTTTTCAGCCTTCACAAACAAGTGGTGAGAGAGAGGAGTCTTTGAAGAACCTGGCGAACATGTTGAATGTGTTCAACCATGGACCTGGAGAAGATGAGGATGTCATCCAGGTACACAACACGAACTGGTGAAGGAAGTCGCGCAGCACATCATTAACCTGGGCCTGTAAAATGGCTGGAGCATTTGTAAGTCCAAACGGCATGACACGGTACTCATAATATCCATTTGGGGTGTTGAACGCTGTATTCCACTCATCTCCCTGTCTCATGCGTACCAGATTGTACGTGTTCCGTAAATTCAATTTTGAGAAAACCGTAGCTCCCTGGAGTCTCTCAAAGGCTGATTACATAAGAGGAAGAGGGTAGAGGTTCTTGATGGTAATGTTATTTAAATCCCTGTAATCATTTCATACCAAGATGGCATAGCAGTCAGACGTCCTTTGTCCTCGTCTTGTCGTGTCCCGTGTATATATATATTTACGTATTTCTTTGCATTTCTTTTATATATTTTATTTTCCAAAAACTCAACTTCAAAACACTCTCCTGCAACCCGCCTCACCAATTTAAAAAAAAAAGTATTATTTACCTCAAATCTGAAATCCACAATAGAAGATAGCCAGAAACTAACCAGAAGATAGCCAGAAACTAACCAGAAGCTAGCCAGAAGCTAGCCAGTTTACTGGCTAACGTTACTATTCAGCTAACCACGGTTTGTGGTCATCAGCTATCCTTTAGCTCGAAAAGCTATCACCAGTTTTGTATAACACGACTCAGACCAGAGGATACCGGACCTATTTTCTCTCCATATCCCCGGATTTCAACCTCAAGCTCTGGACATTTACACCTGGATCTCGCAGCTAGCTAGCTGCTATCTGTGTGACTATTGGCTTACGTTGATCCCGGCACAAACATAAATAATTCCGGAGCTAGCCATCTGAAGAGATCCATCAGCCACTCCTGGGCTACAATCACCTATCCGGACCCGTTTTACTACCGATGCGGAGCCCCACCGGGCCTTCACGACTGGACTACCGTTATCTGCCCGAGGGAGTTATCCAACTGGCCCCTCCATCCCGACGTTACCTGAACGCCCATCTGCGGCCCGCTAATCGTTAGCTGTCTTATCGGCTGCTATCTGAATAGGTCTATCGGACAATTTTTCTTGGGTCACTAAAACTATATCTATTTTGCCAATTGGATTGGTCCCCTCTACCACACGGAACCCCACTAATCTACCGACGGAAACGCACGAGGTGGCTAAAAACAGACCTCCATCCTATGCTAGCTTGCTACCGATGGCCCGGCTAGCTGTCTGGATTGCCGTTACCCCAACCATCTCACTACTCACTGGACCCTTATGATCACTCAACTAAGCATGCCTCTCCTTAATGTCAATATGCCTTGTCCATTGCTGTTCTGGTTAGTGTTTATTGGCTTATTTCACTGTAGAGCCTCTAGCCCTGCTCATTATACCTTAGCCAACCTTTCAGTTCCACCACCCACACATGCAATGATATCACCTGGTTTCAATGATGTTTCTAGAGACAATATCTCTCTCATCATCACTCAATACCTAGGTTTACCTCCACTGTAGTCACATCCTACCATACCTTTGTCTGTACATTATGCCTCAAAACTATTTTATCGCCCCCAGAAACCTCCTTTTACTCTCTGTTCCGGACGTTCTAGACAACCAATTCTCATAGCTTTTAGCCGTACCCTTATCCTACTCCTCCACTGTTCCTCTGGTGATATAGAGGTGAATCCAGGCCCTGCAGTGCCAAGCTCCACTCCTATTACCCATGCGCTCTCTTTTGATAACTTCTGGAACCGTAATAGCCTTGGTTTCATGCATGTTAACATTAGAAGCCTCCTCCCTAAATGTGTTTTATTCACTGCTTTGGCACACTCTGCCAACACGGATGTTCTAGCCGTGTCTGAATCCTGGCTTAGGAAGACCACCAAAAATTCTGAAATCTCCATCCCTAACTACAAAATTTTCAGACAAGATAGAACGGCCAAAGGGGGCGATGTTGCAATCTACTGCAAAGATAGCCTGCAGAGTTCTGTCTTACTATCCAGGTCTGTACCCAAACAATTTGAACTTCTACTTTTAAAAATCCACCTCTCTAAAAAGTCTCTCACCGTTGCCGCCTGCTATAGACCACCCTCTGCCCGCAGCTGTGCTCTGGACACCATATGTGAACTGATTGCACCCCATCTATCTTCAGAGCTCCTGCTGCTAGGCGACCTAAACTGGAACATGCTTAACACCCCAGCCATCCTACAATCTAAGCTTGATGCCCTCAATCTCACACAAATGATCAATGAACCTACAAGGTACCACCCCAAAGCCGTAAACACAGGCACCCTCATAGATATCATCCTAACCAACTTGCCCACTAAATACACCTCTGCCGTTTTCAACCAAGATCTCAGCAATCACTGCCTCATTGCCTGCATCCGTAATGGGTCAGCGGTCAAACGACCTCCACTCATAACTGTCAAAAGCTCCCTGAAACACTTCAGCGAGCAGGCCTTTCTAATCGACCTAGCTGGGGTATCCTGGAAGGATATTGATCTCATCCCGTCAGTAGAGGATGCCTGGTTATTTAAAAAAAAAAAAGACTTCCTCACCATCTTAACTAAACATGCCCCATTCAAGAAATCTAGAACCAGGAACAGATATAGCCCTTGGTTCTCTCCAGACCTGACTGCCCTTAACCAACACAAAAACATCCTATAACGTTCTTCATTAGCATCGAACAGCCCCCGTGATATGCAACTTTTCAGGGAAGCTAGAAACCAATATACACAGGCAGTTAGAAAAGCCAAGGCTAGCTTTTTCAAGCAGAAATTTGATTCCTGCAACACAAACTCAAAAAGGTTCTGGGACACTGTAAAGTCCATGGAGAATAAGAACACCTCCTCCCAGCTGCCCACTGCACTAAGGATAGGAAACACTGTCACCACCGATAAATCCACTATAATTGAGAATTTCAATAAGCATTTTTCTACGGCTGGCCATGCTTTCCACCTGGTTACCCCTACCCCGGTCAACAGCACTGCACCCCCCACAGCAACTCGCCAAAGCCTTCCACATTTCTCCTTCTCTCAAATCCAGTCAGCTGATGTTCTGAAAGAGCTGCAAAATCTGTACCCCTACAAATCAGCCGGCCTAGACAATCTGGACCCTTTCTTTCTAAAATGATCTGCCGAAATTGCAACCCCTATTACTAGCCTGTTCAACCTCTCTTTCGTGTCGTCTGAGATTCCCAAAGATTGGAAAGCAGCTGCGGTCATCCCCCTCTTCAAAGGGGGGGACACTCTTGACCCAAGCTGCTATAGACCTAAATCTATCCTACCCTGCCTTTCTAAGGTCTTCGAAAGCCAAGTCAACAAAAAGATTATCGACCATTTCGAATCCCACCATACCTTCTCCGCTATGCAATCTGATTTCAGAGCTGGTCATGGATGCACCTCAGCCACGCTCAAGGTCCTAAACGATATCTTAACCTCCATCGATAAGAAACAATACTGTGCAGCCGTATTCATTGACCTGACCAATGCTTTCGACTCTGTCAAACATCAGATCCTCATCGGCAGACTCGATAGCCTTGGTTTCTCAAATGATTGCTTCGCCTGGTTTTCCAACTACTTCTCTGATAGAGTTCAGTGTGTCAAATCGGAGGGCCTGTTGTCCGAGCCTCTGGTAGTCTCCATGGGGGTGCCACAGGGTTCAATTCTTGGACCGAATCTCTTCTCTGTATACATCAATGATGTCGCTCTTGCTGCTGGTGAGTCTCTGATCCACCTCTATGCAGACGACACCATTCTGTATACTTCTGGCCCTTCTTTGGACACTGTGTTAACAACCCTCCAGACGAGCTTCAATGCCATACAACTCTCCTTCTGTGGCCTCCAATTGGTCTTAAATACAAGTAAAACTAAATGCATGCTCTTCAACCGATCACTGCCTGCACCTGCCCGCCCGTCCAACATCACTACTCTGGACGGTTCTGACTTCTGAATATGTGGACAAATACAAATACCTAGGTGTCTGGTTAGACTGGAAACTCTCCTTCCAGACTCATATCAAACATCTCCAATCCAAAGTTAAATCTATAATTGGCTTCCTATTTTGCAACAAAGCAACCTTCACTCATGCTTCAAACATGCCCTCGTAAAACTGACCATCCTACCGATCCTCGACTTTGGCGATGTCATTTACAAAATAGCCTCCAATACCCCACTTAATAAATTGGATGCAGTCTATCACAGTGCCATCCGTTTAGTCACCAAAGCCCCATATACTACCCACCACTGCGACCTGTACGCTCTCGTTGGCTGGCCCTCGCTTCATACTCATCGCCAAACCCACTGGCTCCAGGTTATCTACAAGACCCTGCTAGGTAAAGTCCCCCCTTATCTCAGCTCGCTGGTCACCATAGCAGCACCCACATGTAGCACGCGCTCCAGCATTTATATCTCTCTGGTCACCTCCAAAACCAATTCTTCCTTTGGCCGCCTCTCCTTCAAGTACTCTGCTGTGACTGCAATGACTGGAACGAACTACAAAAATCTCTGAAACTGGAAACACTTATCTTCCTCACTGGCTTTAGGCACCAGCTGTCAGAGCAGCTCACAGACCTGTAAGGAGGCAGTTCGCTGTTCCTTCGTTTGCTGAAGACATGACCCAGATCCAAGTAATCCAGAGGTACGCAGGAAAGATCAGGCTTGTCATCCCCAGCCAGGGGAACAGGAGAATCGGAAGCCTCCTGACGAGCAGGGCCTGAAAGGTGTGGAGAGAGCTGCTGGTAGTTGGAGTGGCATGAAGGATTCCATCTGAGAACTCTTCCCAAGGGCCAATCAATTTCAGGATTATGGATAGAAAGCCACGGATGTCCAAGAACCAGAGGAAGCTCAGGAGAGTCCACCAAATGTTACTGGATAAACTCCACATGATAATCCAGAACTCGTAGCTGAATAGGCATGGTGAGTTGCTTCACCTTCCCAGACCCTAGGGGTTGACCATCCAGCGCAGTGACCAACAATAGAATGTCCAGCTTAGTGAGAGGCAGCCCCTGTTGGCAAGCTAATAGGCAATCCAGAAAACAGCCGCGGTATCCCCAGAGTCTATGAAAGTAGGAATGTCCAACTGCCCAAGTCAATGGTGTAATCAGCTACGCTCTGGCGGCCCTGCTGAAGCGCAATGAGTCTTTGAACAGCGTTCCTGCCACTGATGGAGTGATCAAAAACCCTATTCATCTCCTGGGTGAAGCTTTGCCAATTAAAACAAATGTCTGATTGCTGCTCCCATATGGCTGTGGCCCAGGCCAGAGCTTGTCCTGAGAGCAAGGAGATGACGTATGCCACTATGCTTGGGGGGAAACGCTGATGCCTGCAGCTCAAAGGCCAGCGAGCATTGGAGCAGGAACCCACGGCACCTCCCAGGATACCTCTCATAGCGCTCCGGTGCCGTGAGATGAGGCTCCCGCGGGGAGGAAGACGCTGAGCTGGTATGGAGTGGAGGATTAGGAACAGCCACAGGTGCAGCAGCCGTTGCTCCCGCCTGTTCTGTCTGCAGAGTGGACACGAGTTCTTAAATCATCCGACAATGTCTGCAGCCACGCCTCATGGCGACCAATCACAGTTCCATGGTGGGTGAGAGCCGACCGTAAATGTTGAAGTTTGGAATGTTCCTCGGACAACTGTGAAATCTCTGCTGGGTCCATTGTAAGCTTAGGTCTACTGTAACAATAATGCTAGTATGAACTCGAACCCAGGCACAGAGAAACAGCAAGCAGAGGTAAGGGTAAATCCAGAACTTTTACAATATCACAAGAGCACACTAATAAAACATGAGACCTAAGCAAAGATACAGGCCAACCGAGGAATCTAAATAACAAGGCAACCAGGTGAACAGAGAAGGTAATAAAACCCGGGTGAATCCAATAACTAAAAATCAGGATAACCTGGAAACTAGAAAACAGGGTAAGGGTGCCCTCCAGCGGTAACCTAAGGAAACAACAATCAAATAACACAGAAACTGTGACACATACACGCCAGATAATTATATGTGTTACAGCTGGATGAGTCAACAGACGTGGTGGGCCTGGCACAGTTCCTGGTATATGTCCGTTACGTTTATGGGGGGTCAATTAAGGAAGACCTCCTATTCTGCAACATAAGGGGATATTTTTTAAGTACTGGATAGCTTGGTGACATCAAATGGACTTTGGTGGTCAAGATGTGTTGGTATGTATACTGATGGTGCAAAAGCCATGACAGGGAGACATAGTGGAGTGGTAACACACGTGCAAGCAGTGGCTCCCGATGCCACTTGGGTACACTGCAGCATCCACCGAGAGGCACTTGCTGCCAAGGGAATGCCTGACAGCTTGAAAGATGTTTTGGACACTACAGTGAAAATGGTTAACTTTGTTCTAGCAAGGCCCCTGAACTCCAATGTATTTTCTGCATTATGCAATTGTAATGGATGTGAAACGCTAGCTTAGACAGCGGTGGTGCGCACTAAATAGTGTTTCAATCGGTGACGTCACTTGCTCTGAGACCTTGAAGTAGTAGTTCCCCTTGCTCTGCAAGGGCCGTGGCTTTTCTGGAGCGATGGGTAACGATGCTTTGAGGGTGACTGTTATTGATGTGTGCAGAGGGTCCCTGGTTCACGCCCGGCTATGGGCGAGGGGACGGTCTAAAGTTATACTGTTACATTGATGCTGTTGACCCGGATCACTGGTTGCTGCGGAAAAGGAGGAGGTCAAAAGGGGGGTGAATGTAACGGATGTGAAATGCTAGCTTAGTTAGCGGTGGTGCGCACGTACCTATGTGAGAGTGGATTCTCAGCCGTCAACAGCAGGAAAATTAAAAACAGGCACAGAAAATTATTTGACACTGAGACTCTCTCCAATACAACCGAACATTGCAGAGTTATGTACATCCTTTCAAGCACACCATTCTCATGAACCCGGGGTGAATTATTCACAATTTTTGATGAACAAATAAGGTTTTATATGTAAGATGGCTAAATAAAGAGCAAAATTATTGATTATTATTATATTATTATTTGTGCCCTGGTGCTATAAGAGCTCTTTGTCACTTCCCATGAGCCAGATGGTGACAAAAACTCACACTCATTCTTATGTTTAATAAATGTATCGTATAGTGTGTTTGTGGCAGGCTTACAATGATGGCAAATAACAACATTTGAGAGTGTGCTGACCCTGGTGCTAGAGGGGGTACGCAGCTGGAGGTTGAGTGTTTGAAGGGGTACGGGACAATAAACAGTTTGGGAACCATTGGTTTAAAACATACAGTCAAAACAGGAAAACAATAGCAGTACTTTGGTTGTTTATTAGTTTATTAATCATGCAGTACTTTTTGCAGGTTCTTAAAAAAACAAGGAATAATGTCAAAAAAAAAACGTATGATTAGGTATATTGATATTAAACAAATATTAATTTATATGAAATTCTATTGATTGAGGGGAAAATTTTATTGATAAAAAATCATTCATTTGATAGAAAATGATTCTACATCGTGGACCAGAGTACTATAACAGAGCAGAGACTAAGGGGGACAGTTAATACATGAGGAACCGCAGTAGGCTGCATCCCTTTAATAAACTCTGAGCAGATTTCCAGGCTATGTTGAGTTCACTCTTCTTCTCTGGTGCCATGGAGAACATGTCTGCCTGCTGTACTACACCCAACAGACAGAGACCTTCAAACTATTTAGGTATGTGTTAGATGCACCCTTGTTGCTGTTTCATTTAGCTCGTGATTACCCCTTAATAAGTGTCCTCACACAACATCAAAAGTTATGGTCATTGGTTATGGTAAGCGTATAAACTCACTTGACGAACATTACATTTAGCTGACTGGTTTACGGGGTTTTCCAGAGAATCTTTTTTAGTGGAGCCCACTGAAAATCTTGTGTGAACCATACAAATACTGTACACACACACACGCACACATGCACACACACACATCTAATTCAGATCAAAACATCTAAATCAGATCTTTGACGTGGTAAAATGTGTTTAAAACCTTCGTCACTGCTCCTCCTGCTGAACAGTGACTCCTTTGACATATCAGTCTCTGAGTTCTTAGAAAACCACATTCCCATGGTCTCAGCTGAGCGGGTGAACAAAAATCAACACCCTTCAACTCTCCCAACCCCCCCAGCAAATTACTAAGCCAATCAGTGGAGAGGATTCTGGTGCAAAAGGGCCACTGCGCAGTGTGCATCACGCAGGTAGTTGTTACACAAAACCACCTGCGTTACATAAAGCCATTTGAGTTTGAGAAACAGTGCTCTGTACCTGTATATGCAAACCTGTGTCATATGGAGAAGCAGGGGATATGAAATGTTCCCCACACCCTGAACCATCAAAGAAAGTGACAGCGTCACTATCTGTGGGTAGAACAGAACCAGGTGACTGGAGTCATAAGAGAGTGTTGGTCACAGATCTGGGACATCTCAGGGCACGCCAGGCAGTGTGCACGGGACAGTGTGCACGAGACATCTGTGCTGGAATGAGCACAAACCAACTGAGTTCAAACCAACTGATTTAACTCCTTTTCCCAAAAAAATATTACATCACAATCAATTTTTTTATTTGATTAAATTTTTACAATGTAATGATCCATCCCTATTTGAGAGGATGGACAAACAAGCAATTGGACAGAACTAGAAGCTATACACCAGCAGTATATGTCCCAGAGTAGGATGGAATCAGAAAGTCATAACAACGGTCCTATCTGTATGTATGTATGTATGTATGTATGTATGTATGTATGTATGTATGAATGTATGGGTGTGTGTGTGTGTGTGTGTGTCATGCTTAATGTGTAATTCTCCGGCCCCATGCGGACCACTGTGAAATTACACTGATATTGCGTGAGTGGTCTGTACATTGCTTGTCATCTCCGGCATAAATTGGATCTTATGAAACGGCCTCACATGGAACATGCTCCAATAAAGTGACGCACAGTGGAGGTTTGCTGAATTGTGTAACTCAGAGTTTGTGATAGTTTTTACGATTACATACTGAATATGTATTCATTTGTTATTTGATCAGCTTCAATGTTGTAGATAGATTTGGAGTTCTATCAAACAAATTTTTTGGATCATTTTATTACATACAGTACCAGTCAGAAGTTTGGACACACCTACTCATTCAAGGGATTTTCTTCATTTTAACTATTTTCTACATTGCAGAATAATAGTGAAGACATCAGAACTACGAAATAACACATAACACATGGAATCATGGTAGTAACCCAAAAAGTGTTAAACAAATCAAAATATATTTTCTATTTTAGATTCTTCAAAGTAGCCAGCCTTTGCCTTGATGACAGCTTTGCACACTCTTGGCATTGTCTCAACCAGCTTCACCTGTAATGCATTTCCAACAGTCTTGAAGGAGCTCCCACATATGGTGAGCACTTGTTGGCTGCTTTTCCTTCCCTCTGCAGTCCAACTCATCCCAAACCATCTCAATTGGGATGAAGTCGGGTGATTGTGGAAGCCAGGTCATCTGATGCAGCACCACATCACTCTCCTTCTTGGTCAAATAGGCCTTACACCGCCTGGAGGTGTGTTGGGTCATTGTCCTGTTGAAAAACAACCGATAGTCCAACTAAGCGCAAACCAGATGGGATGGCGTTTCGCTGCAGAATGCGGTGGTATCCACGCTGTTTAAGACTGCCTTGAATTCTAAATCAATCACAGACAGTGTCACCAGCAAAGCACCCCCACACCATCACACCTCCTCCTCCATGCTTCACGGTGGGAACCACACATGTGGAGATCATCCGTTCACCTACTCTGCGTCTCACAAAGACACAACCGTTAGAACCAAAAATCCCAAATTTGGACTCATCAGGCCAAAGGAGATATTTCCACCAGTCTAATGGCCATTGCTCATGTTTCTTCGCCCAAGAAAGTCTCTTCTTATTATTGGTGTCCTTTAATATTGGTTTCTTTACAGCAATTCGACCATGAAGGCCTGATTCACATAGTCTGCTCTGAACAGTTGATGTTGAGATGTGTCTGTTACTTGAACTCTGTGAAGCATTTATTTGGGCTATAATTTCTGAGGCTGGTAACTCTAATCCTCTGCAGCAGAGGTAACTCTGGGTCTTCCTTTCCTGTGGAGGTCTTCATGTGAGCCTCATCATAACTCGAGATGGTTTTGTGACTGCGCTTAAAGGAACTTTCAAAGTATTTGAAATGTTCCTGATTGACTGACCTTCATGTCTTAAAGTAATGATGGACTGTCATTTCTCTTTGCTTATTTGAGCTGTTCTTAATATGGACTTGTTCTTTTACCAAATATGGGTATCTTCCGTATACCTACCTTGTCACAACACAACTGATTGCATGAAATGTATGAAGAAGGAAATAAATTCCACAAATAAACTTTTAATAAGACACACCTGTTAACTGAAATGCATTCCAGGTGACTACCTCATGAAGCTGGTTGAGAGAATGCCAAGAGTATGCAAAGCTGTCATCAAGGCAAAGGGTGGCTACTTTGATTTGTTTAACACTTTTTTGGGTTACTACATGATTCCATATGTGTTATTTCATAGTTTTGATGTCTTCACTGTTATTCTACAATGTAGAAAATAGTAAAAAGAAAGAAAAACCCTGGTATGAGTAGGTGTGTCCAAAATTTTGACTGGTATTATACAGTGGTTGCTCAACTAACAATTTTGAGATTATGCTGCGGGATTTAGAGGTAATTTGTGGTTTAGTACGGTACCCTGCGTCACTGCTTTATTGCTCCAGACCAGCCCAAGGGGGAGTTAGAGCACTGATTATGCTTTTAGGTCCAAAGGCACTAATGTGTCTCTAACTGACAATGAATGGGCAACATAAACCAAATAAAAACTGATAATTGTGCATGACTTCAAAATTGAATTTCAATGAACTTAATGAAGATGAAGAAGGTGATTGAATTTAGAACAATAGTGTAAGAATTGCTTTTCCTCTGTCCTGCACGTGCACACCCAGAAAAGACACTGATTTGTTTTGTTTCTACTCATCAGTATTACTTGCTAAAACTGTTGTTCCACTAAGGTTTTTATTCTAAGAATTGACTGAACATAAGCAAATGATGTCTGCTAAATAATCAAGTTGATGGTACAGTCATATAGCCTCGGCACCTACATAAAGCTGAGTGACTCACTCATTCATGGCTTTGAATGGCTTTGAATCAAAATAAATATGTACCAACATTCTTTCTGATAGCATGACAATTGACTCTTACCAAGAACAAACAGCCGTGATTGGGAGTCCCATAGGGCGGCGCACAATTGTCCCAACGTCGTCCGGGTTTGACCAGAATAGGCCGTTATATAATGGTGCTGTGTAACGTGACCGGTCAGGTAGCACCATAGAAAGAAGCTGGCTTGATGACCATTTAGTCTGTTCTCTTTGGTTGCAACGTCTTTTTTTTTAAACAGCTCGTTTTTGAATGGTAACTGTGTTAAGGGTGGAGTTTGGGGCGGGGTGAGGAGTACTGGAAAGGTGTGAATTTCAGGTTACAGTAGGACATATGTATACAGCAGATCGCCTGTAACGTGTGTGCTGGGAGTCGGGAAGCAAGTTCAGGGAGTGAATCATTTAATAAATGAACTAAACATAATACAAAACAAGCAACACGAACCACGCAGAGCCATGAAACTAAAACAGAAACAATAACGCCTGGGGAAGGAACCAAAGGGAGTGACATATATAAGGCAGGTAATCAGGGAGGTGATGGAGTCCAGGTGAGTGTCATTAGGCACTGATGCGCGAGCCGATGGTGACAGGTGCGCAATAATAAGCAGCCTGGTGACCTAGAGGCCGGAGAGGGAGGCCGATAGTCCTCACTTTGATTATGCTGTAACAACATACTGTAGCACCATAACCAGGATCTCTATTTATTTAAGTGAGCAGATTAGGGCTTTCAGAAGGAACAGAAAATCTACTGGAAACATTAAAAAATACTGGTAGACTTGGGGATTTTGGTCATGGACAGTGCTATTCGCAAACACTATAGTGGGGTGGCAGGTAGCCTAGTGGTTAGAGCGTTGGACTAGTAACCGAAAGGTTGCAAGATCAAATCCCAGAGCTGAGAAGGTAAAAATCTGTTGTTCTACCCCTGAACAAGGCAGTTAACCCACTGTTCCTAGGCTGTCATTGAAAATAGGAATTTGTTCTTAACTGACCTGCCTAGTTAAATAAAGGATATTTTTTTGTGTTATGCGGAACACATTTTATTGTGTTACAAAGTGGGATTTAAATAAAAAATGTATAACTAAAATGTAATAATTGCAAAAGGATTCAGACCCTTTGTTTAGGCAAGCCTAAATTAGTTCAGGAGTAAAATGTGGCTTATTAACAAATCACATAATTAGTTACATGGACCCACACATAAAACATCTGTAAGGGCCCTCAGTCAATTATTGAATTTCAAGCACAGATTCAACTACAAAGACCAGGGAGCTTTTCTAAAGCCTCATAAAGCAGGGCAGTGATTGGTAGATGGGTAACAATAACGAATCAGACATTGAATATATCTTTAAGCATGGTCAAGTTAATACTTATTCTGTGTACAAAACATTGACACCTGCTCTTTCCATAACATGACCAGGTGAATCCAGGTGAAAGCTATGATCTCTTATTAATGTCACTTGTTACATCCACGTTAATCCATGTAGATGAAGGGGAGGAGACAGGTTAAAGAAGGATTTTTAAGCTTAGAGACAATTGAGATATGGATTTTGTGCCATTCAGAGGGTGAATTGGCAAGACAAAGGATTTGAGTGCCTTTTGAACAGGGTATGAAAGTAGGTGCCAGATGGACCGGTTTGGGCGTGTCAAGAATTGCAACACTGCTGGGTATTTCATGCAGTTTCCCGTGTGTATCAAGAATGGTCCACCACCCAAAGGACATCCTTCCAACTTGACCCAACTGTGGGAAGCATTGGAGTCAACATGGGCCCGCATCCCTGTGAAACGCTTGACACTTTGAAGAGTCCATGCCCCGCTGAATTGAAGATGTTCTGAGGGCAAAAGGGGGGTGCAACTCAATATTAAAATCAAATAAATGTATTTTTTCACATGCGCCGAATACAACAGGTACAGTGAAATGCTTACTTACAAGCGCTTAACCAACAATGCAGTTTTAAGAAAAATACCACAGAATATATACATAAGTAACAAATAATTAAAGAGCAGCAGTAAAATAACAATAGCGAGGCTACATACAGGGGGTACCGGAACAGAGTCAATGTGCAGGGGCACCGGGTAGTCAAGGTAATTAAGGTAATATGTACATGTAGGTTATGAAGAGTTATTAAAGTGACTATGCATAGATAATAACAGAGAGTAGCAGCAGCGTTGATCACATTGAGGGAGAGTTTGTTGTCCTTGTCAGTGATCAGGCCTACCACTGTTGTGTCATTGGCAAACTTAATGATGGTGTTGGAGTTTTGCGTGGTCATGCAGTCATGAGTGAACAGGGAGTACAGGAGGGGACTTAGCACGCACCCCTGAGGGGCCCCTGTGTTGTGGTTCAGCGTGGTGGATGTGTTGTTACCTACCATTACCACCTGCGGGCGGCCTGTCAAGAAGTCCACAATCCAGTTGCAGAGGGAGGTGTTTAGTCCCAGCTTAGCTTAGTGATGAGCTTTGAGGGCACTATGGTGTTGAATACTGTAGTATGTAGCTGTAGTCAATGAATAGCATTATCAAATAGATGTTCCTTTTGTCCAGATGTGAAAGGGCAGTGTGGACTGCAATAGAGATTGTGTCATCTGTGGATATGTTGGGGCGGTATCCTTATTGGAGAGGGTCTGGGGTTTCTGGGATAATGGTGTTGATGTGAGCCATGACCAGCCTTTCAAAGCACTTCATGGCTACAGACGTGAGTGCTACGGGTCGGTAGTCATTTAGGCAGCTTACCTTAGTGTTCTTGGGCACAGGGACTATGGTGGTCTGCTTGAAACATGTTGGTATTACAGACTCAGACAAGGAGAGGTTATAAATGTCAGTGAAGACACTTGCCAGTTGGTCGGAGTAAACGTCCTGGTAGTCAGTCTGGCTCTGCGGCCTTGTGAATGTTGGCCTGTTTAAAGGTCTTACTCATATCGGCTGCGGAGAGCGTGATCACACAGTCTTCCAGAACAGCTGATGCTCTCAAGCATGTTTCAGTTTTATTTGCATTTAAGCGAGCATAGAAGTAGGTTAGCTCGTCTGGTAGGCTCGTGTCACTGGGCAGCTTTCGGCTGTGCTTCCCTTTGAAGTCTGTAATAGTTTGCAAGCCCTGTCACATCCGACGAGCGTCGGAGCCGGTGTAGTACAATTCGATCTTAGTCCTGTATTGATGCTTTTCCTGTTTGATGGTTCGTCAGAGAGGATAGCGGGATTTCTTATAAGCTTCCGGGTTAGATTCCCGCTCCTTGAAAGCGGCAGCTCTACCCTTTAGCTCAGTGCGGATGTTGCCTGTAATCCATGGCTTCTGGTTGGGGTATGTATGCACAGTCATTGTGGGGATGACATCATCGATGCACTTATTGATGAAGCCAGTGACTGATGTAGTGTACTCCTCAATGCCTTCGGGAGAATCCCTGAACATATTCCAGTCTCTGCTTGCAAAACAGTCCTGTTTTGTTAGCACAGACTGGACAGTCTTTTAGCATCTGCTTCATCTGACCACTTTTTTATTGGCCGAGTCAATGGTGCTTCCTGCTTTAAGTTTTGCTTGTAAGCAGGAATCAAGAAGATAAAAAAGGGGGTGCAAAAGGGGGTGCATGTCACGCCCTGGTCAAAGTATTTTGTGTTTATCTTTATGTATTTGGTCAGGCCAGGGTGTGGCATGGGGTTTTTGTAATTGTGGGGTGTTTGTCTTGGGGTTTTGGTGGTGGTATTGGGATTGTAGCTTAGTGGGTTGTCTAGCAAGGTCTATGGCTGTCTGGAGTGGTTCTCAATCAGAGGCAGGTGCTTATCGTTGTCTCTGATTGGGAACCATATTTAGGCAGCCATATTCTTTGAGTTTGTCGTGGGTGATTGTCCTTAGTGTCTTACTTGTACTCTCTGTTAGTTTGCACTAGATAGGCTGTTTTCGGTTTTCATTACGTTTATTGTTTTGTAGTGTTTAGTGTTTAGTCGTGTTTACGTTTTGTTTAATAAATATGGATCGCAATCGACACGCTGCAGTTTGGTCCGACTCTCCTTCATCACCACTAGAAAACCGTTACAGAGCAACTCAATATTAGAAAGATGTTCCTAATATTTTGTACACTCTTTGTATTCCTATAAATACATATGGCTGCTGTATAAGTAAGTAACTGTCCAGTATTCCCAGATTTCAATGAAATATGAACTATATTTAATTACAATGTGTGGGTATACTGGTCATTCACAATATTAATGGCAAGCATTTCTGAAACGCTGTTTGAGATACAATTTTGAGTTGGGGTTTTTAAAGTGTTTTTGTTTCTCCAATTTATGCTTTGGCTACAATCACCAGTATAGGATGAGTCAACAGCATTATTTGGGGATGAACTTTTAAAAGTGAGAATTTCACTGGTCAGTTATTATTTTAATATATGGCTTTGTATCTACCTGGTTGAATGCATGTTATGTGTCAAAATGGTACCACGTATGTGCATGTTACAGAACAGGACCGAACATGAGTATACAAGACATGTTCAGAACTTGTTGCTCATCCACTCTGCTTGTGGCACAAAGGTATGTACTATATGGCATTCAAACTCATCAGTCAGAACCAGTACATACACACAACACACACGGCAGACAGACTGTGGAGGAGAGAGAGAGCAAGAGAGCGAGAGAGGAGCAGATTTCTGGTGGGATGACATTTCCCTCGATAATCTGTTGACCTTTTATGATAATATTTCTTGTGATCAAACACTCCTCTCCTCCAGGGTGACTTAAAGATAGATGAAAGCCTGGGTGGAAGACACATGGACAGGAGAGGTGGCTATAAGTGTTGTTCCAGCCAGTCCCTCAGACTCTGTCTGTAAAACACAGGACCAGTGTTCTGATTGGATACAGGAACTTATGCTGTTATGAAAGCGTAACACATCTTTAAGTGGATATCTATTCTCTAACCAATCTGGTGAATATAGAATGGTGCGAAAAATATGTCTAAGACAATTATTGTAAGACGCAAGTTGAAGTTTAGGTAATTACACACGTGATAATTACACTACAGTCTAAAGTGGATGTAATCTAATAATAGCCTATTAGAGAACTGTCAGGGGATGGTATGAATATTGCGATGGAGAGATGGAGAACAGAAGAAAAGAAGGAAGCGAAAAGAAGACGAGACGATGTCGTCAGTTATTTTGGGTCATGTAGCATCCAATCACTCTGTATCCCGGATTGCCATGGCGACGTGGTTGCTATGAGATCAATCCATCTTTAGATCACACGGTGGCTTGCGGATGCCTCTCCTCTCCTCTCAAAACGGACTCAGTTACATACAGTTAAAACTCGACCTCCTAGCTTTTACACTCTGCGTAGCTAGTAATGATTAGCAGTCATCTACTACACAACCAAGACCTGTCTGTCTGGCCATCTGCTAGTGCCCATTGAGAATAGCATTCCACCCAACAGACTGTCCCCCTCCCCCGTTTCCTTCCCTCTTTTCCCCCTTCCCTGCGTATCCCAGGGACTCTCCTGCGAATCATGGTGTCCCCGTATGACGCTTGGCCCAGTACCTTTGACGTGGGGTGGTGTAAGAGCCCTGGCTAGCTGTCAACATACAGTACACTCAACTACCTACAGTTGAAGTCGGAAGTTTACATACACTTTAGCCAAATACATTTAAACTCAGTTTTTCACAATTCCTGACATTTACTCCGAGTAAAAATTCCCTGTCTTAGGTCAGTCAGTCACCACTTTATTTTAAGAATGTGAAATGTCAGAATAATAGTAGAGAGAATGATTTATTTCAGCTTTTATTTCTTCCATCACATTCCCAGTAGGTCAGAAGTTTACATACACTCAATTGGTATTTGGCAGCATTTCCTTTAAATTGTTTAATTTGGGTGAAACATTTCGGGTAGCCTTCCACAAGCTTCTCACAATAAGTTGGGTGAATTTTGGCCCATTCCTCCTGACAGAGCTGGTGTAACTGAGTCAGGTTTGTAGGCCTCCTTGCTCGCACACGCCTTTTCAGTTCTGCCCACAAATTTTGTGAAGTGCACCAGTCCCTCCTGCAGCAAAGCACCCCCACAACATGATGCTGCCACCCCCTTGCTTCCCGGTTGGGATGGTGTTCTTCGGGCTTGCAAGCCTCCCCCTTTTCCTCCAAACATAATGATGGTCATTATGGCCAAACAGTTCTATTTTTGTTTCATCAGACCAGAGGACATCTCTCCAAAAAGTATGAACTTTGTCCCCATGTGCAGTTGCAAACCGTAGTCTGGCTATTTTATGGCGGTATTTGAGCAAGTGGCTTCTTCCTTGCTGAGCGGCCTTTCAGGTTATGACGATATAGGACTCGTTTTGCTGTGGATATAGATACTTTTGTACCTGTTTCCTCCAGCATCTTCACAAGGTCCTTTGCTGTTGTTCTGGGATTGATTTGCACTTTTCGCACCAAAGTACGTTCATCTCTAGGAGACAGAACACGTCTCCTTCCTGAGCGGTATGACGGCTGTGTGGTCCCATGGTGTTTATACTTGCATACTATTGTTTGTACAGATGAATGTGGTACTTTCAGGCGTTTGGAAATTGCTCCCAAGGATGAACCATACTGGTGGAGGTCTACAATTTTCTTTCTGAGGTCTTGGCTGATTTGTTTTGATTTTACCATGATGTCAAGCAAAGAGGCACTGAGTTTGAAGGTAGGCCTTGATAAACATCCACAGGTACACCTCCAATTGACTCAAATGTTGTCAATTAGCCTATCAGAACTTTCTAAAGCCATGACAATTTTTTTGAATATTCTAAGCTGTTTAAAGGCACAGTCAGAGAGAGAAAGTCCCCACAAGGTCAAATGCTATTTCTAGGTGGGGTATGCTCAAGGTTAGATTTAATTTTAGGTTAGAATTTGGGTTAGGAACTAGGGTTACTTTTAGGGTTAGGAACTGGGGTTAGGTTTAGGGTTGAGGTTATGGGGTTAGGGTAAATACAATTTTGAATGGGACTGAATTGTGTCCACAAGGCTAGTTCTACAAAACTGTGTGTGTGTGTGTGTGTGTGTGTGTGTGTGTGTGTGTGTGTGTGTGTGTGTGTGTGTGTGTGTGTGTATGTATGTGTGTGTGTGTGTGTGTGTGTGCGTGTGTGTGTGTGTGTGTAGGATGGAGGTGGGGTTGAGAGAGTTTGATTGTCAAGGCTTTGTGCTAAGCGTGGCCCTGGCCTCGAGATAGTCTCATGTTACATGAATGTTAGAGCCTCTGGCCTCATACGACCGACCCTATGTTGTACTCGGAGATATAAATCACAGCCACAGTTGTTGGCAGAATCTACAATACAATACAATACAATTCAATATAAAGTTATTGTCCACTTGTCACAATTGAAAATTGGTCTTCACACAACGGGAATTGGACACACAATGGGAATTTAACGCACACACACATACATGTTTAAGAAGACCTCAGGGTTAGGGTCATGGGTCAATGGTTAGGGTCAGACACAGAAAGTGACTATGGTCCTGGTTATAAACCAAACTCTGGAGGGAAATGGGGAGCACACAAACTGTTTTGACTTTTTTCAGTAAAGTGACTGAAGTCTACGTAGCACAATGCAGCCTGTACCATCCCACCTGAATCTGAAGAAGGTTGTTGTCAGAGGTTGGATTGTGAGAGGAAAAGGAGGCATAGGATCCAGGTCTTCAAGACATTATGCAGGAACTCTGAGTCTCTGGTCGGCTTTTCTCTTTAGAGTTTAAGCCACAGGGAATTGATAACGTGTCACAACAGAATCAATCTGTGGATATCACAAAATCAATGTGAAAGTTACAGTCTCTGTTCCAATAGCCCACCATGGATCCTAAACTTCTCCTGTCTGGTGTTAATGACATTCAGTGCCTTCAAAAAGTATACATACCCCTTCATTTTATTTAATTTATTTTATTTAACCTTTATTTAGCTAGGCAAATCAGTTAAGAACTCATTCTTATTTGCAATGATGACCTACCTAATGACAAAATGTTCTTAGAAATGTTAGCAAATCTATTGAAAATCAAATAAATAAATATCTCATATACATAAGTATTCACACCCCTTGTCAATACATGTTAGAATCCTGTTTGGCAGTGACTACAGCTGTGAGTCTTTCTGGGAAAGTCTCTAAGAATTTAGCACACCCGGATTGTACAATATTTGTACATTATTCTTTTTAAATGTCTCCAAGCCCTGTCAGGTTGGTTATTGATCATTTCCAGACAGCCATTTTCAGGTCTTGCCATATATTTTCAAGCCGATTCAATAAGTCAAAGCTGTAACTAGGCCACTCAGGAACATTGAAGCAACTCCAGTGTATATTCGGCCTTGTGTTTTAGGTTATTGTCCTGCTGAAAGGTGAATTTGTCTCCCAGCGTCTGTTGGAAAGCAGACTGAACCAGGTTTTCCTCTTGGATTTTGCCTGTGCTTATCTGTATTCTGTTTCTTTTTATTAAAAAATTAACTCCCTAGTCCTTACCGATAACATACCCATAACATGATGCAGCCACCATCATGCTTGAAAATATGAAGAGTGGTACTCAGTGATGTGTTGTTTGGATTTGCCCCAAACATAACACTTTGTATTCAGGACATAGAGTTCATTTCTTTGCCATATTTTTGCAGTTTTACTTTAGTGCCTTATTGCAAACAGGATGCATGTTTTGGAATATTCGTATTCTGTACGGGCTTTCTTCTTTCAATTCGGTCATTTAGTTAGTATTGTGGAGAAACTACAATGTTGTTGATCCCTCCTCAGTGTTCTCCTATCGCAACCATTAAACCCAGTGACACATCTCAATTGAATCCATTTTAAATTCAGGCTGTAACACAAAACAAAACAAGTCAAGGAGTGTGAAAACTTTTCTGAAGGAACTGTAACCATGGCTCACAGCTGAACATCTGAACCTGTCGCCAGAGGTTACACCCCTGATGTCATGTGGCCACTCAATCTTTCGACTGCATCCCCCCAAGAGAAATTGAGAGAGAGAGATGGAGAGATGGCTTGTTGCAATATTAATCAGGAGAATAGGTTCTGTTCAACACGGAAGAAACACCCTGGGATTGACACATTATTACAAGTCTGAGGCATCTTGGATTTCATCTGCATTTAATAAATTGATATATTAACTGACAGAGGGAGACCAAAATGAACTGCATTGATACTGTACTTCTAAGAACAATGAATGATTCAAAGTAGTTTCACTGTGAGCCTGGCAAAATGGTAATTTATCCATTATTCCCCTTACACATCAAAGACATTCATTACGGCAGATCTGTCAAGTACACTGTCTGCTCAAACAGCTTAACAATGAAGCAGGTGTTTCTGTTTATTTCAATGTTCTGATGGTATTTCATAAAACGTTTATTTTGTTGATTCGTCATTATAGTGCAGAATTGAATTTTAATGAAACTAAAAATTAAATTAATCTTACAATATGTTACAAGTGTGGAAATGGCTACCTAAATATGATCCCCAATCAGAGACAACGATAAACAGCTGACTCTGATTGGGAACCATACCAGGCCAACATAGATATACAATACCCCTAGATAAACCACCCTTAATCACACCTTGACCTAACCAACATAGAGAATAAAGAGATCTCTATGGTCAGGGCGTGACACAATAGTGTGATCATCTTGATCAATTGGATGGTAAAAACTGTGATAAAATGCCTTACTTACGTAATACGTAGGCTCATAGAGACCATAGGCAATCAATCAACTCCTCTACATCGCTCCCTGTTCTGGGCTGTCTTCTCAATCTCGTTCCACCCCAATGCCGGATCTTTTGGTGTCTGAAATAAATTGTCATTGTATCAAATTGATAATTAGTTAATCACCATGCTGGAAATATAATGTATTTGTCAATGCACCTTAGAGATGTTGCACTTGGCATTTACAAATACTCATCAGTCTACATGTAATTCTTCTTACTGAAATGTACAAATGCTCTATCCAAGCAGACACACACCGGATTCTTCGAATCAACTTATCATAGTCTTTAATCAAGGCTTTGAGTAATATAATCAGGTGTGTTAAAGCTTGGCTGGAACAAAAGCCTGGACCCACACACACACACATACACTGGCAGAGTAAGATTGCCCACTCCTGCTTCTGACAGTCAGAGTGTGGTCTTGGTTACCTGTGGTTTTCCAGTGTGGTCTGAATGTACCGTTGTCCCTTATACAGTACAGCTGCAGGGGCAGCAAGACACACACTTACCTGTCCCTCAGACTCTCACACAGAGAGGGTGTTGTTGTTGTTCCCATTTGACTCTGGTGGACAATAGCATAGTCCCTGGGTGTGGCTGTGGGTGTGTGTTATAAAAACATTATCTGAAGATGGCAATTCCTCACTTACAGGAACAATAATGTGTAAAATAATACAAAATAATGATTGTCACAAGCAAACAAATTTTGGCAGGTAAAATGTATTGGAACTCATATTTCACAATCTGACATAAGGGTAGGCAACCTTTCATGCTTTACATTAGAAATGTGCTATTTTTCATGGTTTTTCATCCATTTGAACCCCATTGAGCTTTTTTAGGAGCCAAATTAATGGCTCATTTTGGTGAGCGGAGCCAAAAGATCTGGCTCACCAAACATACCTGGAATGCCCATCACCCATTAACCCAGTCAGCTCTGATAAGTAAACATTTTCCAGTAAACATTTTGTGTTTGTATGTGTGTGTGCTTGTGCATATGTGTTCTGCTACTGAGGGTGACAGCTGCAGAGTGTCCTGGTGTAACTCTGTCATATCCTGACAGACAGCGGTTCCAGCGTCCCTGTTGATTGGATTACGGCTGAGGATACCAACACAGCTTTATCCACCTCACAAACACACACACACACAAAATGCACCTCCTGTCCCGCCTTATCAGTTCAACTCAGATCACTGCGTCTCCCTCCTCTCACCTCGCCTCACCTCAGACGAACTCTCGGCACTCAAGTTCTTAAACATACTCCCCCCACACACCCCCACACCCTCCTGGCTCCCACTCCAGCACAAAATACAGCTCTTGGAACAAATCTTTAAGACAGTTCCTGGGCAAGAGTTCAGCAAGAAAATATACACTATTCACAGAAGACCTCTCTGCTCCTAGAAGACACGAGTTCGTGGAAGTCACCCTCTTCTCTTGTTAAGAAGTGAGAGATTTCCTAACAAAAAACAACATAGTCGCTAATAACTGTACTTGGTCAAAGTTGTATGCCTTATTTCCTTGCAATTACAATGTACAAAGTCAACATCCAATGGGTATTTACAGAGCAGTTTTAGACGACAAGCCTGTTCTAATACTATAGACATGCTTCGCCCTTCCTTTCTTGGATAGTTAGAGAACACACTTAGATAGCCAAGATGCCACGACATCCATTACCCAGTCAGCTCTGATCAGTAAACATTTCCAAGTAATCACTTCCAAGACCATGAGGAGGAAAAGACGCCTTCTATTATTTTCAAGAACTAGACTAGAACATTGTCGAGCTGTCTTTTCTTCTTTTCAGAGCCAAGTATCACTCTTGGTCTGTAGGGAAAAGGGAGGTGTGAACTGCAAGTCTAGCCTGTCACCGGCCCATTTCTATTATTATGACTAGAGTGAACTCTGAGTGAGTTCAAACCAAGTTCATAGAGCACCATCGCAACACTTAACAGCAGATTCATAAACCAAAGAACTGGGATTCGCCCCTCTCAGAGACCCCAACCCCATGGACCCCAACCCCATGGACTCTCTGCTTTCCATCTATTGTCCTTTCTCTGTGTGGCCTTCACAATGGCCTCATTCGCGGCGCATTATTAGCAATGTAACCCTCCCTTCAGGACAGAACAAAACATCGCTAAATATCTGTCCCTGGTAAAAACCTGTCAGGAGTAACTACACCCACTTTAACATACTGAATTGATACCGTAGCTCACCAAAAATGTTTGTTTCTGTTTAACCATGCTAAAAAAAAAACATCACAGACCAGCATAGGCTTTCTCTGTTTTGGACACTTGTGACCAGTCTTCACTGTGCTTTTGCTGGAGACCAGCATTCACAGTTTTTTTGCTGGTGTCGTCACTGTGTTTTTGCAGGTGACCAGCCTTCACTGTGTTTTGGACACTGGTCACCAGCATACAAACATATGCTCGCCACTAGCAAAACCAGCATCGAAGTGCTTAATTATTTAGGACAATACATTACATACAGCCTTACTTTAAAGGCCTAGTTTTTCACTCATACAGTGGCCACATCTGGCCTGCAAGCCACATTAAAATAAGAAATCATTTAGAGTGCTTATATTTGTCCAATTTTATGGACAAGTGTGTATTATACGCTTGTGTGAATTGAAAATGTGCTTTTTTGCGCATCCCTTCTCTCCTTGAGGCACCGTCGGAGAGTGAGGTCACGGCCAGGGTCAGCCATTATCAACAGTGACCCAGGAGCAATTAGGGTTAAGTGCCTTGCTCAAGGGCACGTCAACAGATTTTTTTTACCTTGTCGGCTCAGGGATTTCAGTTACTGGCCCAACACTCTAACTGCCAGGGTACCTTCCACTGACTTGCAAAGTTATGTTGAATTCCTATAGGAATCCAGCCAGAGTGGGGATATCCAACAACTGGAACTTTTATTCACCCACAATCTGCATTCAGAATGACTGCCGGGGTCATAGACTTCCTAAACCATCTCAACTGTAACAACCATTTCAGTAACAGGTGTAATAAGTCCAACTAACAGATTGGATGAGTTTATCAAAATGTATGGTATTTATCTTTGTGTATGATAAGATTAACGAATCAATCAATGCACATGCAAAAACAAACAAAACAAAGAGCAATAGAGCATGCTGGGAAATATTATGGGTGTGGTTTTGCCAGACCATCTTGACCAGCTAGACCAGCTAGGTCTAGCATACCAAGCATCACCAGCATACCAGCATGAGCTAGTCACCAGCATCACTAGCTTGAACAGATGGTCAGCCAGCCTAACCAGCTAGACCAACTTGAAATTTTAGGTTGGTCTATACTAGGGGTTTCAGCAGGAAATGCATTTCTTTGTTAAAGGCATAGTTCATTGAAATAGGCTACTGAAGTCTCAGTCTGAATAACCCTTTGAAGCCTATTTCCGAATTTACAGCCTCTTTTATTCAATACGGAGACAAAGGAGACTGAAGCTATGATAAGGTGTGACTGACTTTAGAGGCTTCAGCAGACATCTTGTGTAATGGTTATCTACATGTAGACTGGACCAAAAGCCAGTCTCGAGGTTGCTGTCCTGTTGTGGCCTCGGACAGGGTGAGAGAGGGACGTTGGCTCGACTCCACCCACTCTGTTGAAGCTCATGTTAAGTCGATGCTGCCGCTCACTCTCTCATTCACTCCACCTCGCTCCCTCTTTCTTTTCATCGTTTTCTTCCAGGTCAATTAAGTGTGTTTCATGAAGTGGAGGCTACAAATATAACCCCTCAGCTGAGAGATACACAGGACCTTGCTCCTGCACCAGTAAGGATGGTTATTATTAAAGCAAGAGCACCACAGGTAGCAAATCCTAAACTAGATATGCCCCTTAATTAAGCCACTCATTTACACTCTCCCTCTCCTTATATCTTTCTATTGCTCTACCACTCCACCCCGCACTTCCTCTCTGAGTAGTGTCAGTGTCACAACTGTTCCCCTCTCGAAGACGTGCATGTTGATTAAGGCAGCCCTCCACACCTCTCAGATTCAAAGGGGTTGGGTTAAATGTGGAAGACACATTTCAGTTGAATGTATTCAGTTGTTCAACTGACTAGGCGTACCCCTTTCCCTCACTTGATCGCCTTCTTATTCTTTCCTTTTCCATCCCTCTCTTCCTCCCCCCCTTTCCTTCCTTCTGTGTCACCCTCCCTGCTCCATGCCACACCACTCCAGTCAGTGTGCTGATCACAGAGAGAGCTGCTTTAGTGGTGGATGACTTAGTGAATGGATCACATGGTCCCATGATGACAGAGGGAACAGACAGAAAGTAAGTAAGGGAAAACAAACACATCCCTCTCTAAGAAGCAGCACAGTTGAAGACAGAGAATTAAACAAGAGGGAGTCACATCACTGCCGTTCCAGACCTTCAGGGCAGTGTGAGTCCGTTTCCTGATTCTCAGTAGCTCCTTCCTTGGTAGCTGGCCCCCTCCATCCCCCTTCCCTATCCCATTCATCCACAGACTGCTGGAGAGGGTTGCTGAGTCATGGAGATGCGGGGGAGTAACACACACACACACACACACACACACACACACCACACACCACACACACAGCAATTGCAACGAAAGTAATGCTCATTGTCAAATGCTCTTCCTAATATACAGGGAACACTAAAATAACACATCCTAGATCTGAATGAATGAAATATTCTGATTAAATACTTATTTCTTTACATAGTTGAATGTGCTGACAACAAAATCACACAAAAATTATCAATGGAAATCAAATTTATCAACCCATGGAGGTCTGGATTTGGAGTCACACTCAAAATTAAAGTGGAAAACCACACTACAGGCTGATCCAACTTTGATGTAATGTCCTTAAAACAAGTCAAAATGAGGCTCAGTAGTGTGTGTGGCCTCCACGTAACTGTATGACCTCCCTACAACGCCTGGGCATGCTCCTGATGAGGTGGCGGATGGTCTCCTGAGGGATCTCCTCCCAGACCTGGACTAAAGCATCCGCCAACTCCTGGACAGTCTGTGGTGCAATGTGGCATTAGTGGATGGAGCGAGACATGATGTCCCAGATGTGCTCAATTGGATTCAGGTCTGGGGAACAGGCGGGCCAGTCCATAGCATCAATGCCTTCCTCTTGCAGGAACTGCTGACACACTCCAGCCACATGAGGTCTAGCATTGTCTTGCATTTGGAGGAACCCAGGGCCAACCGCACCAGCATATGGTCTCACAAGGGGTCTGAGGATCTCATCTCGGTACCTAATGGCAGTCAGGCTACCTCTGGCGAGCACATGGAGGGCTGTGCGGCCCCCCAAAGAAATGCCACCGGACACCATGACTGACCCACCACCAAACAGATCATGCTGGAGGATGTTGCAGGCAGCAGAACGTTCTCCACGGCGTCTCCAGACTGTCACGTCTGTCACATGTGCTCAGTGTGAACCTGCTATCATCTGTGAAGAGCACAGGGCGCCAGTGGCAAATTTGTCAATCTTGGTGTTCTCTGGCAAATGCCAAATGTCCTGCACGGTGTTGGGCTGTAAGCACAACCCCCACATAAATTCCACATAAATTCTTGTTGTCTATTCCATTTGCACAACAGCATGTGAAATTTATTGTCAATCAGTGTTGCTTCCTAAGTGGACAGTTTGATTTCACAGAAGTGTGATTGACTTGGAGTTACAATGTGTTGTTTAAGTGTTCCCTTTATTTTTTTGAGCAGTGTATTATTGAACGCAATCACAATGGAGTCGATGCTTAAAAGTTCCAAGTCATGTTTCCATGGCAATAGGAGCTGACACCATCCCGTCGTGACAAAATGTCTTTATATACAGAGACCTGGGGTAGCACCGCAGCCGTAAGATCTAACACTGGAGGTGGAGGGAGGTATACAGGAGGACAGGCACATAACTAGTACATGATCCTTTTTGAAAATCTCTGGTAGCCTAAACAAAACGCTACAGCTGTCGGCAAAAACATTCAGCATCTTAAACGACCTCCTCTGAGAGACAGAGATGAAGAAAGATAGAGAGAGCGAGGGAGGAAAAAGGGAGGGTACCTACATGGGGAGAGAGCGAGAGAGGAAAGAGGGAGGGTAACCACAGGGGGGGAGGGAGAGAGAGAGAACCATTAGACAACCAGTTTATTTAGTTATTTTCAACATCTCAGATTCCTCAGAGAACATATGTTTTGGGATAAATGCGAAGCAATGTGTCGATGATAAAGCAAATTATTTGTTCATAATAAACACCAATAAGGGTCAAATTTTTTATTTAATTTTACCTTTATTTAACCAGGCAAGTCAGTTAAGAACACATTCTTATTTTCAATGACGGCCTGGGAACAGTGGGTTAACTGCCTGTTCAGGGGCAGAACGACAGATTTGTACCTTGTCAGCTCGGGGGTTTGAACTCACAACCTTCCGGTTACTAGTCCAACACTCTAACCACTAGGCTACCCTGCCGCCCCAACGGGGACAGAAGTTTTCAGTTTCAGTTTTCAGAAGTTGACCACCGATTCCTTTTTCCCTGCTAACCGAAAACGATTTGTTCGCCTATGCCTAATGTTGTTCTTACTGGGAGTGATCCACACTGTCTATAGAGGACGGCTCTACGGACGTACACACACACACGTCATCACCTCCACAATACCGAGGCCAGAAAACAAAAATGACTGTGTCAATCACAACCATCACAATTATTATCATCCTGATAATGATCATGGGTTTGAGTGAGCATAATAATTATAGACATGATTCCCTGAGTGGCTGAGTGTGTTGGTCTGTTGGATGGCTGGATGGTGTGGGAGCAGAGCAGGGCTCAGCAGATGTGCTAGACACAGTGTGCATAGGGGTAGCGTCCCCCCCACCACAGTCAGCCCTGTCTGCTCTCTAAGGGGCTGGGGGACCGCATGACCCTAGAACAACCAATTAAGTTCGGAGCTGGCACCGTGTAGCCAATTGTCTCACTACACCACTACTGAGATTGCACAGGGACAACACGGCACAGAAATAGCCTACACTTACCTCATCTATGAGGTTATATTGGTCAATAACAGCTAAGAGGTACAGCTTTTGCCTCAAGGTTATGAATTGGTGCTCTGAGGTTCACTAGCCCAAAGGCTAAGGAGGCAGACCTGTAGGCATAAGGTCACCGGTACAAATCCTGGGCTGGGTGACAAATGTCCATTGTTCACTGTGTATCAAATACACAATAAGTGGTATGCTATGGACAATGGAAGGGAGCCTGTTTGACCACATCATACATAATCTCGTGAATAGAGACCTCTTACCCAATGTGAGTGAACGCTTTAATCTGGACTAATCTCAAAAGTATTTGATTGTACCCAGGTCTGATTCAGTTGTGTAGCCCCCAGACTTTGACTAAGCCCTCCAACAGTCAATAGGTCATCCCATTTACGCAACAGGCTAACTGAAATTAGTCTAGTATGTCAAAACAATAACAAGGCCCTCCCTGTCTGCTCCACTGAATCAGTTTTATGCAACTGGCCCCTTGCCTAGTACACCAAATGGCAGACTAGCAAATCGCTTCAGAATGTCACTGGTTCAGTGAGTTCACTTTGATCGAAAGCTTAAGTATTTGGTTCCCGGAGCTCAGTATTAAAGTAACCGTTTTAAACCACAAGATGGTAGCAGAGTGTTAGTAGGAATCTCTAGTCTAGCAGCTTGATCCTGGGACCTGTTTCAAAGCTAGGAAAATGCTTGCTTGCTTCAGGAAATTGTAGGTGGTCTAACATATACATTTTTTAAAAAGTGAGAATAATTGCCTACATTCCAATATCCTCGTACCAGTATAGAATACACCCCTAAGCATTTGATTATACAACACTAGGGGTGTCAAATACTAGTAACTGTTGCTGCCATGCTATGTTGTCATTTTAGGTCTCTATGTAGTGTTGTCTCACTTGTGATGTGTTTTGTTCCATTTTTTTAATTAAATACATGTTTAATCCCATCCCGTCCCCGCAAGAGGACTTTTGCCAGGCCGTCATTGTATATAAGAATTTGTTCTCAACCGCCCCCACTTTCGGAAAAGCTGACCACGACTCCATTTTGTTGATCCCTGCCTACAGACAGAAACTAAAACAAGAAGCTCCCACGCTGAGGTCTGTTCAACGCTGGTCCGACCAAACTGACTCCACACTCCAAGACTGCTTCCATCACGTGGACTGGGAGATGTTTCGTATTGCGTCAGACAACAACATTGACGAATACGCTGATTCGGTGTGCGAGTTCATTAGAACTTGCGTTGAAGATGTCGTTCCCATAGCAACGATTAAAACATTCCCTAACCAGAAACCTTGGATTGATGGCAGCATTCGTGTGAAACTGAAGGCACGAACCACTGCTTTTAATCAGGGCAAGGTGTCTGGTAACATGGCTGAATACAAACAGTGCAGCTATTCCCTCCGCAAGGCTATCAAAAAAGCTAAGCGCCAGTACAGAGACAAAGTAGAATCTCAATTCAACGGCTCAGACACAAGAGGCATGTGGCAGGGTCTACAGTCAATCACGGACTACAGGAAGAAACCCAGCCCAGTCACGGACCAGGATGTCTTGCTCCCAGGCAGACTAAATAACTTTTTGCCCGCTTTGAGGACAATACAGTGCCACTGACACGGCCTGCAACGAAAACATGCGGTCTCTCCTTCACTGCAGCCGAAGTGAGTAAGACATTTAAACGTGTTAACCCTCGCAAGGCTGCAGGCCCAGACGGCGTCCCCAGCCGCGCCCTCAGAGCATGCGCAGACCAGCTGGCCGGTGTGTTTACGGACATATTCAATCAATCCCTATACCAGTCTGCTGTTCCCACATGCTTCAAGAGGGCCACCATTGTTCCTGTTCCCAAGAAAGCTAAGGTAACTGAGCTAAACGACTACCGCCCGTAGCACTCACATCCGTCATCATGAAGTGCTTTGAGAGACTAGTCAAGGACCATATCACCTCCACCCTACCTGACACCCTAGACCCACTCCAATTTGCTTACCGCCCAAATAGGTCCACAGACGATGCAATCTCAACCACACTGCACACTGCCCTAACCCATCTGGACAAGAGGAATACCTATGTGAGAATGCTGTTCATCGACTACAGCTCGGCATTCAACACCATAGTACCCTCCAAGCTCGTCATCAAGCTCGAGACCCTGGGTCTCGACCCCGCCCTGTGCAACTGGGTTCTGGACTTCCTGACGGGCCGCCCCCAGGTGGTGAGGGTAGGCAACAACATCTCCTCCCCGCTGATCCTCAACACTGGGGCCCCACAAGGGTGCGTTCTGAGCCCTCTCCTGTACTCCCTGTTCACCCACGACTGCGTGGCCATGCACGCCTCCAACTCAATCATCAAGTTTGCGGACGACACAACAGTGGTAGGCTTGATTACCTACAGGGAGGAGGTGAGGGCCCTCGGAGTGTGGTGTCAGGAAAATAACCTCACACTCAACGTCAACAAAACTAAGGAGATGATTGTGGACTTCAGGAAACAGCAGAGGGAACACCCCCCCATCCACATCGATGGAACAGTAGTGGAGAGGGTAGCAAGTTTTAAGTTCCTCGGCATACACATCACAGACAAACTGAATTGGTCCACTCACACAGACAGCATCGTGAGGAAGGCGCAGCAGCGCCTCTTCAACCTCAGGAGGCTGAAGAAATTCGGCTTGTCACCAAAAGCACTCACAAACTTCTACAGATGCACAATCGAGAGCATCCTGGCGGGCTGTATCACCGCCTGGTATGGCAACTGCACCGCCCTCAACCGTAAGGCTCTCCAGAGGGTAGTGAGGTCTGCACAACGCATCACCGGGGGCAAACTACCTGCCCTCCAGGACACCTACACCACCCGATGCTACAGGAAGGCCATAAAGATCATCAAGGACATCAACCACCCGAGCCACTGCCTGTTCACCCCGCTGTCATCCAGAAGGCGAGGTCAGTACAGGTGCATCAAAGCTGGGACCGAGAGACTGAAAAACAGCTTCTATCTCAAGGCCATCAGACTGTTAAACAGCCACCACTAACATTGAGTGGCTACTGCCAACACACTGTCAATGACACTGACTCTACTCCAGCCACTTTAATAATGGGAATTGATGGGAAATGATGTAAATATATCACTAGCCACTTTAAACAATGCTACCTTATATAATGTTACTTACCCTACATTATTCATCTCATATGCACACGTAGATACTGTACTCTATATCATCGACTGCATCCTTATGTAATACATGTATCACTAGCCACTTTAACTATGCCACTTGGTTTACATACTCATCTCATATGTATATACTGTACTCGATATCATCTACCGTATCTTGCCTATGCTGCTCTGTACCATCACTCATTCATATATCCTTATGTACATATTCTTTATCCCCTTACACTGTGTATAAGACAGTAGTTTTTTTTTTGGAATTGTTAGTTAGATTACTTGTTCGTTATTACTGCATTGTCGGAACTAGAAGCACAAGCATTTCGCTACACTCGCATTAACATCTGCTAACCATGTGTATGTGACAAATAAAATTTGATTTGATTTGACTATGCCTACCTAAATAAAGGTTAAATGAAATGACTCGTACAACGCATCATGACTGCAGGCTAAATTCGTACCCATGGGCTCATTCTAAATGGTAGGCTTGGTACAGAGCCAATAAAAACAAGTCTGGTGTTTGATTTGTAAATATTCTTTCAGGGTTGATGTGCTGTGGTGTAGAGATGTATTAAAAAGGTCATCTCCAGATTTTGAATGATGGAGATTTGAGACTGAAACCTTGATAAGTGATCTGTGTCCACGGATACCGAACTAAATAATAGGGATAGGAGATGCAAGCCGTCAAGGAGTAGTCTCCCGTGGCCATCCTTTCTGATCTCGTCTCATGGGGTTCCAAGGCTAGTCAAGGAGGAATGAGGCAAATCATGAATGCACTCAATGGCTGTTCTTGGATGAAAATATAAAAAAACACATTCTTTATTTACCATATGTTGATGTACACAGCTGTTTTTTTTTCTCATAAAAACACTCACAAAATGCTAATGTAGGATCACTTCACATTTTTTAAATGCTGTAAAACAAATTGTTTAATTACAAAGCGATAAAAAAATATTATAATTCAAATTCTTAACTGCTCTAAATGCAAAATAGTCACATATTGTAGTCTGTGCCACATCCAAACTGTCTGCAGTAGCTAATAACCTTTGTTTCCTGTATGTACACAGGGGCATCTACCATTTAATAATACACAGATCAAATAAAAGTACATTATATGTACAATAGTAGATTAAGCCATTTAGTACAGGATGTCTACTAAAAGGACACTTGCAGTATTATTCTTTTGGAAAAAAAATTGAAAAAAATGTGCTTATGTAAAATATAAAGAGGGCTCCAAAGAAACTATAATATTAAAGTCATTTGATATCACCAAAGTGAAGTCCTCGGTTCTCAGGACATTGGAATAGACAGGGTTGGGAACCATTCTACTTTGTCAATTCAGGAAGTCAACTGAAGAGCCAATTCTCTTCTTTGAGAAGCAATGAATTGGAATTTAAGTTTACTTCCTTAATTTAAGAAAATGTAAGTGAATTGACCACAACCCTGGAGCCATCCAGTTGTTTGTGCCATCTATAAAGCACTCTAGACTTCCTTATAGTAATTGTACAGCAAAATAGTTGGGAGTGGAAGGGGATGGCATAAATGGGTGAATGTTATTTCTTAAAAAAAGAAACGAAAAAGAAACCGCAAAACGTGATCATGGTAGTAAATCTACCATTCGCACCTTCAACTAGGCTTGTGGTTAGAGCGTTGGTCTAGTAACCGAAAGTTTGCAAGTTCAAATCCCCGAGCTGACATGGTACAAATCTGTCGTTCTGCCCCTGAACAGGCAGTTAACCCACTGTTCCTAGGCCGTCATTGAAAATAAGAATTTGTTCTTAACTGACTTGCCTAGTAAAATAAAAGGTTAAAAAAAAAGATAATAATTTGAACAGGCAAATAATAGAATTTGCAGGCAAAGGAATAGACCCTGCAAGCATCCCGAAACAGTCTCACACAAACATACACAGCAGCACCACCTGGATGGTGAGCTTCTCTACAGGGATACAGCCAGAGTTCTTGTCTGTCTGGGGGTGCAAACAATGGTACTGCAACATACATCAACACTCTTGATAGAATCTCAAATGGCACACTATTTCCTATATAGTGCACTACTTTTGATCAAGGTCTATAGGGCTCTAGGGGAATAAGTTGCCATTTGGGATAGATCCTAAATGGAACAGGGAATTAGAGGTTAATTGGGAAGCATCCTTCTCTACACGTTATTCAGCGGGCACACAGAGGGACTGACAGAACCGAGCAGACCACACAGCATGACTGACTCATTTTGGATATTTTTATTGTTCATGTTTTAAAAATCAGGAAGTCCTTCCATGTTAAGTCATTGGGGCTACTCCACTCCTCTCTAGCTTGACCACCATCATCAGCTTTGTAGATTTAACAATATTCTGGGGCAGTGTGTTTCGACGTCTCTCTCTCTCTGGTCTGTTAGGAAGCTAATGATGAATGTAACATGGTTTGGCCTTCAAATAACGTTAGTCTTCTATTCTTTCCCAGTTTAGCCGATGTCCCCCATGTACAATAAAGGCACTATGAAAAGAAAGGCTTGTGTTCAAATTTGACTCGGTTTCTCCAGACAGAATGGTCTTTATATGGCTGAACTAGCCTACTACTTGCTAACACATAACAGCAACATCAGAAAGAAAGGGATTTTGGCTATGAAGAGTAGAAAAACCAGCGATGAGTATTCCTCTGTGTGTAGCCCAGTTCGGTTCCTCTTGTCCCACTCACACACACTAAAACTCAAAATGGGAGTCTATAAACACTGAACTATAAAATTAGACCTTGGAGTTTTCACATCAATAACATGACAGGAGTTGGATAACATTGATCAATATTAATGAGGACTGAAAGACTGATGGGGATTGTGAAGTACACAGACGGAGTCTGTGTCTTTTGTTTTTACATGGACAGTAAACTCCAATGGCTCCAGAAAACCATTGACCATTGTGTGAACAACCCAAACACACTGCAACCTGGGTCAACTTATTGCCTACAATATCATTCAGATAAAAAAAAGTGAAGTTGGCACCAAACTATGTTTGTACAGACCAGCAGATATCCAGTCGAGGACAGAAGAACCCCTTCCTGTCCCTCAGCCTCAACCTTCCTCAGGCCAGCACATTTAAATCCCCACAACTCCATTACAACAACGTCTGTTGACCAACAGACAGTCCGCCGACTGTCCCCCTTGCTTCTCCTCCTAACCAATCATAGCAGAACAAAGAAAAATGCACACAGAGAGAGAAGGGTAAAGCTCATGGTAAAAGCAGCTGTAATGGGGCTCTGAGGAAGAAGTACGGCGCTTTCCTTTCTATGCTCAAGTAGAGATTGGAAGAAAATAAAAAGTGGTCTTCAACCAAGCTGCTTCTTCCTTCGCCCATTACGTACAGCATGTGCCTATAATACATGTCTGTTCGCCAGTCGGATTTCCAAAGAACATGACATCATTAATGAGAGAAAAAGAACAGAAACAAACCAACAAATAAAAACAAGAAAACCTGAGAGAAATAACCAGAAGGGGACACCACTGCACCCTAGAGCGCTTTTACAAGACAGCGAGAGCAGAACAGAGGGATAGGGAGGTGGGGCGAGGGAAACAATGTCATGTTTGGTCATGCCATAACGTCCTGTGCCATTGACATCTGTTGCGCAGGGCTGGAGTGGACTGGGGATCAACTGTCATAGTTGGACTGGGCTAAGTAGAGTTGTGCTGATTTGGTTTGAGCTCCAGATTTTTTCAGCCAGGTCATTCTGTTCTCTTCTCTTCTGTGCTGGTCCGTCTGTCGTGTCCTTCCGTCCGTATCGGACTGTCAGTGTGCATCGGACTGTCAGTGTGCATCGGACTGTCAGTGTGCATCGGACTGTACTGTGTGTGGTCTCTAGTGGCCGTCGTGTGGTGTTACCATGTCCTCGGCCCTCCTGTGCGTCTCCAGGGCATTGACGGTGGAAATGTCTTGAGGCAGCTCAGACTTCCTCCTGACCAGCGGACGCTCCTTACGCTCGTTCCTCTGGAGCTATCAGGGACAGGCAGGAACAGAGAGAGAACAGTTAAGCATAGTCCAGTCATACCAAAAGCTACAAGCACTCCCATTTTTGGGTGTATTTTCCAAATAGCATGCACAACTTCACGTTGGCTGTTGGCCTATCCAGCACAGTGCCGAAGCTAGCTAACTAGACCCTCCACCGAATGGTTATTGGTTGCTGCTAATTTGCATAAACATGGGACTCATAGTCGTCGACCGCTAAGTTGCTGAATGTATCCTCGTCTCCTCCCCCCATTGAAAAACAAATTATCTCCAGCAGTTTATCGTTAGAGATGGTGCCTGGTGTAATCAAAGCATTGGACTGGTCACACACCCATACTGGTTCCTCTGCACCAAGAGACAAAGGAACAGTTACACAGAGTGAGTTCACCCCCTCAACACAAACGTTCTCTAGTCCTTAATACTCTTCAGTACCGCTAAAATTCAAATAACAAGTTTCACTAGGTCCATCACATCTTGACGAGATCTCAACTCAGTGATTCATACTGTATCGCTAACTCAGCCCAATCCATCAGTGATCACTAAACCCTCCTAGACATGTAGTAGTCTAGTAGGAAGTGTACACTATGCTGTGCATTGTAGGACAGCGGTTCTCAGCCTTTTCCGGGACCACCAAATCACTGTCAAAAGCTCCCGAGGACAATCATTCGACGAGTCAAAAATATATATATTTAATTTACATAAAATATCTTGGCAGTCATATTTTGTAAATATTTGCGTTGAATGTAACAAATTAAAGGCTTATTATTATTAGAATAAACAAATGTGCATTGTGATACGTAAAAAGGTTTATAATACTATTAATACTCCAAACATATTTTTTATATAATCATTTGTATACCACTTGCAGTACCCCTGCGGACCACAGGTTGAAAACAACTGCTGTAGGGTGTACACTAGAGTACGGTGTTTAATTAATTAATTAATTAATGTAAGCTCTCCACTGCCTTTGAAATGTGAGCCTGCCTATATCTGATCCTGTCAATAAGTGCGTCACTCAGTCCTCTCCCTGAACCTGTTCTTCACCTACAACCTAGACTACGTCCCAAATTGCACACTATTCCCCATGTAGTGAACTACTTTTGACCAGGGCCCATGCTACCCTGCTCCTGTTCAAACACACGTCTGTCTCTCCACATATTTAAAAACTGCAACAAGGTGTGAGAGGATCCACAAGATTAGTTCTACTAATGTCACACTGGTGCTACATTTCACACAGTGAGGAAGACACTGCTCTGGACGTTCACGTGAACACACAACAGCATGGAGGTGGTCAGCAGGAAAGGAACACACAGTCCCACACCCACAGTACCTGTGTGGCCTCTTCCTCTATAGTCCTCTTCAGCATGTTGAAGTCCTCTATCATTGGTCCGTCTGTCTCCATGGGACTACCCAGGCCTGACTGGTCCACGTACACCAGGAACTAAACATGGAGAGTGAAAGGGAGGGGGATTATAATGAGACACAGGAAGTAAAAACCAGCAAGAGAAAGAGGTGAAGGACTCCCAGAACCAAAGATAACAAATATACCCTTTTAGATAATTTGGTCAAAATATATGATGACTGTGTGTCCAGTTCTGCTAAGTGGTTGTTGGGCTCTGAGCAATACACAGAGTACAGCCATAGCGTACATCCATTTATCTGTTGCTGCCTGGGCTGTTCTGTCCTGAGATGGGGGACTAGGTGCAGTACTACTGGGTTGAGAGGGGAAGAGACACCGGGGCTGGAGTAACATGCCCGCACAGAGACGAATAGAGACGAATAGTGACGATGCATGCTCACCTGAGGATTGGACTTGGCCAGATTCTCGATCTTCACCCACGCTTCTTCTCGCTCTTTCCACTTGGCCTTCTCTCTGCGCACACACGACGACAGGGGAACAGTCATTTCAGAGTCATGGGCAACACGTGGGTGGATGTTTTAAGTTTAAAGCTTCTTACTTGTTCTTCTCTGCTCGGAACTGCTGTGTGCAGTCGTCGAATAGCTTCTGGTTCATCTCCATGAAGAGCTTCAGGGCGTTGTAGATCAGACCGTGGATCGTCCTGTACACACAGACATGCAGAGAGACACGCACACACAAATTCGTATGAACCCAGGAATACATAACAATAAAAACAAACGGTTGTTAACTTTCTTATAATAGGGCAGAAAACCGATAGGCAGAAAGAGAGGCAAGCTCCATAGTGGTAGTTAGTTGTTAGCAGAGTGACTCACTTGTTCCAGTGGGTCTTGGAGTTGCGGTAGAGCGAGGGGAACATGATAGGGAGGATTCTGGCGGCATTGTCACTGATCAGACTCATTATGTACTCGTTGTTCCAGTAGTACAGCGCCCTCTCTGCCACCTGACACATGAGGAATCATTGGTCAGGTAACGTCTTAGCACACATAACCACTAACACACACAAGCAACACACAACACTTGAGCAAACAACATAACACACCTGGAAGTGTGGGCTGGACACGCACTTGGCCAGCTGTCTGAAGAGGGGCTCCATGACCTTGACAAACTCAGAGGGTTCGATGACGTCCAAAATCTCCTCCAGCTCGTTGAGGAACATCACCTCCTTTGGACTGTGGGTCTTTGGCCAGTACTTCAACAGAGCCATCACTGTCTGTAGGCGAGAAGAGTAGAGCCATACTTTAACACTGCACTAACTAGTCACACACAGAGCTATTGGTCTTTGGCCAGTACTTTAACAGAGCCATCACTGCCTATGGAGATGATTTACACATGATAACTGAACCAGCATTGGAGCAATGTACTAATCTCAAACAGTGTACTGGTGATTCTTGCCCAGCGAACTGGAAGAGGTCTTACCGGTTCCGTGAGGGTGCTGTCCTTCTCTAGAAACTGCACCACACAGTACGCCAGCTAGAAAGACACAGACGGACACAAAAGAGCATATTAACTACAACTATCATGTTAACAACGCTGACTAGAACTGGAATGAACATGTATTCCAGCCTATAACACTGTAGGTCTATATCAAAAGGTTTTGTTCTAAAGTAGGCCTAAGGCTTCTTTAACAGTAATGGGTCTAGATGCTATACCTGCGGGTGATAGACACTAAGGGACTTGACTTTGTGTAAAGGCAGCAACACCTTCAACAGGAATATCTTGTGCTCCTCTTTCAACGGTAAGGCAAACCCATTGATTATGCTGCAAACAGAAAGACAAAAGGTTTGTGATCAGCAAATCTAATACGGGGAGATTGGCAAAACAACGTAGGCACAAAAACTATTTGAAATAATTACAAATTGACATACCTTCCTAATATTTCCAATAACTCTGCTATTCCATTATGATGTTCCGTTTCATAAATGAAGCTGCGAAGAAATGACAGTTCTATCAATTAAAATTACCAAAGACCCAAGCGAAACAGACTAGTGAAATTAATGGTCATTTAAAAACATTGCCAACATATAACTAATCTCACAGTGCTCTATTAGGGCTATTTACTCACCTATAAAATATGTTATTTATCTGTTTCCTGATGTACGCTCTCAGGCCCAGGAACTTGCCATAGATGCGATGCAGAGTGGTCTTTAGAAAGTCCCTTTCCCTGGGGTCTTCACTGTCAAACAGGTCCAATAGCTGTGGAGACAACACAGTGACCTTAGGCTTACAACACCTGTTCACAACACACAGACACAGCCAGTCCCACACAGACAACATCACATCCCATGTTGTTTTACTTCCAGTGAGAAAGGACCCGTGCTTACCTGCATTACAAATTTCTGGTCGATATACTTCTTGGCTACATTTGGTTGAAAGTCTGGAGACTCTAGAAACCGGAGGAAGAACTCGTAGACGAGCTGGAGAAAGAGGAGCAGAGGTGTACACATCACTGGTATGAAACAGTGTGTGTTCATTCGTGTGTGTGTGTGTGTGTGTGTGTGTGTGTGTACCTGTAGGTGTGGCCACGCTGCCTCTAGCGTGGGCTCATCCTCCTCCGGGTCAAACTCCGCCCCTGTGGGGTTGGACGATGGAGGCAACGTCCTGAACATGTTCACTGCAAACTGAAGGACAGAGACAGACAAGTCACTACACAGAACGCCACACATTACCACCATCAGAGCTATTGAAAAAAATAATCATGACAGGGGTCAAAGATTAGATTTCAAACCAACTCCGGCACACAAACGTGAAAACAGACATTTTGATTAATGTGTATCAAACTAAATAGAAGATAACGGTACAGACTTTCATCGGACCTCTTCACCCATCAGCCTGTTTATTCCTGTTCATTTATGTGCCCATTTTTAGATTTCAAAACATTTTGTCAACGCAGCCAAAAGATGAAGCACAAACCACGACTGCTGCCGACTAGACAGAGGAGGAAGAAATGACACGACCGTCAAGATGACATTTACCTGGCCTCTCGCTCTCCAGCTCTGTCAAAAAAAACAAGTAGCCTAGATAGTTGCTTTCTTTTCACCAGTCTCTCAATCTCCCATAACGAATAAGCAGCAGACATCCCTCATCACTCCGTCAGTCAGAGTAGACGCAGGCTTCTCTTTATCTCACAGCCTTTTCTCACCTCTCAAAGAACACTACATCCCGCCACACCCCTTGCAGGCCTGAGGTTAGCGTGCACTCACTTGTCAATGTTAACGTTCTGAGAACCCATTTTATTTTCCGAGTGTGTCACTGTCAGTCTAATGGACCACCAAGGCACATGAACAGGGAGTGCTTTACCAATCTGAAGCTAATACGTCTAACAATAGCGCACTTATCAAAGAGCTGTCCGTTGTGGCCTATTATAACCATAAAGAACACCTTTTAGAATGCGCTTCGTCCATCTCTCTCCATACTTTGATGTTAAAAGCAGTGAACACTTCAAAGTGAAGGGGCAAGAAGGGGAGAACTAAAGTAAACCAAGAACATTGTTATGCCGATTTGGCAGCAGCCTTGCATTTTCTGCTGCACTGATCAAAATAGAGACAGGATCAGGAGAATAGGGGGAAATCTGCACCTCGATCATCCTCGGTTTCCTGCGCAGCATTGAGGCCTGCTTTGATAAACATCAAAGGCTTTAATTCAGACCTGGCTGGCTGACAGGCACGCAGGCAGCACTTAACATCTGCAGCCATGTCCACACTGGACTCATTTACATTTAGACTACCCCACAGACTCAGTATTTCATTCACTCAGCTACAGGTAGTAGGCGGCCTGGCCTGCTAACCAGGGCTGAACTGAGGGGACAACGAGGAGGCTATATCTGTTAGAGGTAGGTGAACCCATGATGACGAACACCAATTCGATTTTTTGTCAACTATGTGGACTGAAACAGATTCAGGCCACAGTAGTAGCCCTTGGCTGATAACAGCTAGCAAGTTAATACTGGTAGATAAGAGGCCTAGAGCTAACCGATAAGATTTAAGTCCAGTGAGTGTAAAGGCTTCAGTATGCTTCAATTCAGCTGGCGGCTAGCCGAAGTCGGCTAGGCAAACCGAACGAGTGTGCTCACATACTCCCTTAAAAAGACCTTGGCTTGAGAAACTAGAAAAAAAGCAGCAAGTACTGTTTGTCCTTTCTGAGAGACCGTAGCCAGTGTACACTTCCTTAAAATAGTAATTATTAATCTATGACAACTCAAGAAATCTGTCAATCATTTTGACGTTTTTGCCATTTAGATCTTAAATCACGCATTTTTACATCTGACTAATGTTACATGGTGCAGTATTTCTCAATGAAAAAATGTGCATGAGAACGAGGTCGTCTCTCGTTGAATGACAAAGACTGAAGAATCCCTACTGTTGACCAATCACCGACGAAAGGGAGTAGGATGTCGGCACCAAACTTCACCGAAGTCCAAAACGTCACCATAATATATGAACGCACTCTTCTGAACTGTTTGGGCTGGGAAGCATGCAGATGCCTTAAAGCAATTTTATTTTGTCATACCCTGGGTTCACATAGTTCATCTGATAGGCACATCCCATTCCCTATGCCTCAGGAACCAAAATACAATATCTAAATAGAACTGAAATAACCTGTAACAGGCAACCTCAACAGTGTATTTTTATAATAGCTTCTGACAGTTGAATTGATTTATAGCTTTTGTGATTGAGGATGGCAGGGTTATGATGTGAATAAAGCCAGAGACAGAACCATGCACAAAATATTTGTTTGTATGAGGGGCTTATTAGGTCTACCTACACCTGACCCAGGACAAGACCTCTAGGGGAACACTGGGTTGTCTCTGGTGACCATTAATAGCAAATTTATGAGGACAGAATCAAATGTCGTTGTGACTAGTCCTATGTTCACCACACAATCAGCATGGAAGGGAAACTGCAAGATAGGCATTTGTAAGTGCATGAGGCAAGGCCTTGTCCACTGTGTGTCTACTGACCACATGCACCACCTCTGGGTAGATGGGCTCTGTGATGACGTTCCTATTGTGGGTGATGTACTCCACCATCTCGCTGAGCGCAGCCCGCTTCACCTCCTTCCATTTCAGGTCGCTCAGAGGATCCGACAAAAAGTCAAAGAGGACACAGCACTGACGCAGCTTCTGGACAAACAGCTTCTCCTGCTCCGCCGCAGGGACATCTAAGAGAGAGAAAGAGAGAAAGAAAGAGAGAGAGAGTCAGATTCATACGTTGTCGCCTCACGAGGGAAATTCCTTTTCACTGCTTGACAAAATACACAGAAAACAAATTTGCAGCACAGGCTGTAGGCAAAATAATGAAATGGAGAGGCTGGGGATCCAACTTTTCCTGGACCCTTCTTCCCAATATAGTGATTTCATGTTTTTTCAGGAGGGAGTACATGCAGCTATTTAGGCAAGCTAAAAGCAGCATATCAAAACACAAGCAAGACAGACAGGTAGTCGAAGCAGCAATGTTATTTTTTCATTGCAAACATGGTCAAAGCAGGGGGGCAGACAAGCAGTCAAAGTAAGTGTTATTTTCCAGCAATTAAGGTTATGATATGGCAGCATAACTGTACATCTTTTAATTGCTTTGAGGAGCAGCAGAAGTAATTCCTGGAACCCAAAGAACTGCTGGTGTGTAAACAGTCTAGTTGTTTTCAAGGTCAAAATGCGCAATTGACCATATTATTCACAGGTGGGATCGTCCTTACGACCGGGAAGGAATCTATTTTTCAAAATTAAAAAGTTAAGATTTCCCAAAGAATGGCAGCGGGATGCAGTGCCTGCACAGATAGTAACGTTAACCGCAGGAGGTGGCGGCGCCAGGATGACGTGTAGCACACGGTAAGTTTTTCGAAATGTTTTATTATTATTTAAAACATACTTGCAGTGAAAGCGCTCAACAACTACATCACATTAGTCATCTAACAGACTCACATCAGAGCGACACACAGAAGCAACCAGGGTCAACGCCCTGCTCAAGGGCATGTAGACAGATCTCCCACAAGGTCAAAAACAAGGACCCGAACCATCAGCCACTGGCCAAAGCTCCCAACCGCCAGGCCAATATCCTCCCCACAGTTCCCAAGAGCTGCCCCCTTTTTCTTGTAAATAAATACAAATAAATAATTTCCCCATCAATCTAAAAAATACCCCACAATGACAAAGCAAAAAATGGTTTAGAAATTTTTGCAATTTAAATCAACTGAAATATCACATTTGCATAAGTATTCAGACCCTTTACTCAGTACTTGTTGAAGCACTTTGGGCAGCGATTAGTCTGTAGTATTCTTGGGTATGACACTACAAGCTTGGCACACCTGTAATTGGGGACTTCCTCCCATTCTTCTCTGCAGATCCTCAGGTTAGATAGGGAGTGTTGCTGCACAGCTATTTCCAGGTCTCTCCAGAGATGTTTGATCGGGTTCAAGTCCGGGCTCTGGCTGGGCCACTGAAGAACATTCAGAGACTTGTCCCGAAGCCACTTCTGTGTGGTCTTGGATGGGTGCTTAGATTCATTGTCCTGTTGGAAGGTGAACCTTCGCCCCAGTCTAAGGTCCTGAGCGCTCTGGAGCAGGTTTATCAAGGATCTCTCCCCATTTGCTCCGCTCATCTTTCCCTTGATTCTGACTAGTCTCCCAGTTCCTGCCCTGAAAAACATTCTCACGGTGTTCTTGGGGACCTTCAATGCTGCAAAAATGTCCCGGTACCCTTCCCCAGATCTGTCTCGACACAATCCTGTCTCAGTGCTCTACGGACAATTCCTTTGATCTCACGGCTTGGTTTTTGCTCTGACATCCACTGTGGGGACCTTATGTAGACAGGTGTGCCTTCCCAAATTATATGTCCAATAAATTGAATTGACCACAGGTGGACTCCAAGTTGTAGAAACATCAAGGTTGATCAATGGAAACAGGAAGCACCTGAGCTCAATTTCTAGGGTCTAAATACTTACGTAAATAAGGTGGTGTTTATTATTTGTAATACATTTGCTAAACATTATAAAAACCTGTTTTTGCTTTGTCATTATGGGGTAGTGTGTGTAGATAGATGAGGAAATCGTTTTATTTAATTAACTTTAGAAGAATAAGACAAACGTAACAAAATGTGGAAAAATTCAAGTGGCCGAACACTGTAGGTGGTGGTCTTTGCATGATATGAAAGTGTTCCTTCTTTGACTTCAGTATAGTGAATTTTATGGTAATTTAACTGATGGGATTAGTATTGCCCTTGTGGGCATGTGCAATGCATGTGGCTTGTCATTTCTATACTGAAACAGGACTAATAAATTCTCACTTCTCAACTAAATGTAAACAGTTCTCCATTTAAAATGATATTAGACATAGTAAAAGCACTCACATCTAAGGTAAAGTGTGTAGGAATCATTTGATGATAACTTAATTAAAAAAGAAAAAGGCTGATACTGGAAAGATGTGTGTGGGTTTTTCATTTTATGAGGCTGTCGAAGAATAACCGATTTGACTTCGCCAGCTACTGTACATGCAGTCATGAAATATATTTGTGCAAGCCCTACCCTTGCTACAGATGTTAAAGCCAGATAATGTGATTTAACCCCAAAATGTTGGTATCCATTATACTGGGAGTTACAGGTTTGCCTACACAAAACATCCGATGTTTCAACTAACCTGGTATTGGCGATATTATCTTTGTTCTCAATTCACGGAAACAGGAGTCTCAATGTCCATGTCCAGTTGCAGGGGGCCCATTTTAACTTAGAAAATGCTCTGTTACTAAAATAAATACATATTTGCCCCATGAAGTAAATCAAACAACGTGTACGCCACCATCTTGTCTATTTCAAATATTCTCTCATTGTAAGAGACAGGTGAGTGTCATGAAATGTGGCACTTTAGGGTGGACCCACCGGTCTCAATCAATGAGACCGCGTATACAGTGTTGGATTACTTCATGGAGCAAAAACAAATTTAATAACGGGGCATTTTCTAATTTAAAAATGGAACCCCTGCAACTGGTCACTGACATTGAGAATCCCGTTTTGGTTAAATCACATTATTTGGTGTGAAATCTGTAGCTAGCCTTACCCTCGTAATGAAAGTAGGCCTTAAGGGGTGACACACAGGAGACATTATTAGCAAATACCACAATCGTGAGGGTGTGTAGAAAGGAATATTTGAAGGTTAATTTGATTTAATTGCAAAATACAAAAAAAATATAAAAAAAATATTTAAAAAAATAAAAAATAATCACCAAATGCTGCTTGAAATAAAGTTAATATTATGTACCATCCTTGTGTGCAGTTCAAAATGAACACCACAAGGCGTCAGTGCTAGCATCTGTATAGTCTAGCTTTACTGTAAACAAACCACTGTCTAGGTCTCATAATTTTTTATTTTACCTTTATTTAACTAGGCAAGTCAGTTAAGAACAAATTCTTATTTTCAATGACAGCCTAGGAACAGTGGGTTAACTGCATGTTCAGGGGCAGAACGACAGATTTGTATCTTGTCAGCTCGGGGATTTGAACTTGCAACCTTTCGGTTACTAGTCCAACACTCTAACCACTAGGCTACCCTGGTCGATAATCCATGACTAGAGCAAGCTAGCGGTTCATTATCCCAGAGAGGTTATGAGGGACGGTAGCGCCCCACCTCGCCAACAGCCAGTGAAAGTGCAGGGCGCCAAATTCAAAACAAAAATCTCAATTAAAATTCCTCAAGCATCCAAGTATTTTACACCATTTTAAAGATAAAATTCTCGTTATTCCAGCCACAGTGTGATTTCAAAAAGGCTTTACAGCAAAAGCTCCACAAACGATTATGTTAGGTCACCACCAACTCACAGAAAAACCCAGTCATTTTTCCAGCCAAAGAGAGGAGTCACAAAAAGCACAAATAGATAAAATTAATCACTAACCTTTGATGATCATCAGATGACACTCATAGGACTTCATGTATGTTTTGTTCGCTAAAGTACATATTTATACCAAAAAAAGTCTCATTTTACATTGGCACGTTAGGTTCAGTAGTTCTAAAACATGTGGTGATTGTGCAGAGCCACATCCAATTTACAGAAATACATCATCATAAATGTTGATGAAAACACAAGTCTGTACATGGAATTGGAGATATACTTCTCCTTAATGCTACCGCTGTGTCAGATATCAAAAACACGTTACGGAAAAAGCAACAAAAATAGCAGAAATAGCATTATAAATATTCACTTACCTTTGATGATCTTCATTAGAATACACTGCCAGGAATCGCAGTTCCACAATAATTTTTTGTTTTGTTCGACAATATCCATCATTTATGTCCAAATAGCTTCTTTTGTTAGGGCGTTTGGTAAACAAATCCAAACACGCGTTCAGGTCCAGCCGAACGTCAGACAAAAAGTTATTACAAGTCGTAGAAACTTGTCGAACTAAGTATAGAATCAATCTTTAGGCTGTTTTTAAATCATAAATCTTCAATACTGTTCCTACCGGAGAATTCCATTGTCTGTAGAAAAGCAATGGAACGAGAGCTACCTCATGTGAATGCGCGTCACTGATATCGAGGCTGCTGCCAGACACCTGGCTCAATCCCCTCTCATTCGCCCCCACTTCACAGTAGAAGCCTCAAAGTTCTAAAGACTGTTGACATCTAATGGAAGCCTTAGGAAGTGCAATATGACACCATTTACACTGTATATTGGAATGGCAAAGAGAAGAAAAACTACAAACGTCAGATTTCCCACTTCCGGGTGTGATTTTTCTCAGGTTTTCACCTGCCATATGAGTTTTGTTATACTCACAGACATCATTCAAACAGTTTTAGAAACTTCCGAGTGTTTTCTATCCAATACTACTAATAATATGCATATATTAGCATCAGGGACAGAGTAGCAGGCAGTTTACTATGGGCACCTTATTCAGCCAAGCTACTCAATACTTCCCCCTGTCACCAAGAAGTTAAAACTACAGTACGTTTTTATTTTAACACTATGAAGGCCAAAGGGCTCATTTTGACCCCATATTAATTTAACATTTAAAATGTATTTATGTCCCCACCATCCTTGACTCTATTTAACACACGCATGTTAGAATTTCAATATCACAAACAATGTGTTATAAGCAGTTAAGAAGACATGTCAATCGAAACATCACATGCAGGTAAAACGGTTACATTTATATATACTATCAGAAAGAGCATATTGAGATTTCCAAAACACTTACCATTGCCAAGTAACTCAATATGTTCCATGCGCTCCACAAGTGAGCACACGGCAACAAACAGAGTACAGTAACAAACTGATGAAAATGGTAGTTAAGATTGATTTTTTCCTTGTTACCCAAGACCTTCATAAACACAAGCAAAATATTATTCTCCCCGTAGCATACATGAAATGTATTTATTACTATTAGAATGTTGAGTAAAAATGACTACTCATTGGCCTCAACGGGGGTACAAAGAGACCAGACTTTTCTAGTGTTAATAGAAACTAAGTGGTAAATACACCTGGGCAAAATATAGTTGCATTTTGGAGGAAGCAGACGAGGTGCTGATTGACAGATTGATGAGGTGTTGATAGCGATCAGCAGTAAATACCCCACTAACTTTTGATGTAAACAATGTGGCCATCACACTAGCTCTGTGGTGTTATTTGCTGTGCTAATCACATAAAAAACACCATAGCAACACATCACACCCAAGTATCATGTTATTGTTTCGTGAGGTCCCTGGCATTTCCCAGCCCTAAAGTACAACACTAGTGCTTAAAACAGATTGCTTTGTGGCAAAACAATATGTAGACTAAGGATATTATGCTACTGCAATATCCTTAGTTACAACAGAGAAGGTTGTAGCCTAAATCCCCCTACAAAACGTATTTATTTTTGGAAGGTCAATTCAAATAGCCGCTGGGTTTTTATTTCTGTTGTTCAGAAATTTGAGGCAGAAACATAGGCTACATCATGTTGATCAAATTGGTTGAAGGTTCAGAAGACGGTGGTTGAGCAGCAGATACATAAGAAATGTGATGAGGGGGAGGGTGGGCAGCAGCTTCCTAAAAAAGTGTAAAATAACATGCACAGAACGGGAATGAGCAAATGATTGCCTACGATTAGAGTATCAGTCTCAGACCCTGAGGCACTCCTGACAGCAGTGCTTGCTGAATGAATACAAAATGTAAAACACTTTCAATCATGCTCCAGGAGAACAGAGCGTGACAGCCACCACAGAACCATTAACTCACAAATAGCCACTCGTTATCAGTCTCATTTTTCTGGATGAACGCTCACCTCATGTAGATAGCTAGCTATTGCACACTCATCATTGCAGAGCAGCAGCCTTCTGTGCATGTGATGACCGACCACAAAAAACAGCCGGACAGAAATCAAGGTTTAGAACAAAGCAGCCTCGTACACTACACAGCCATGCCAATCTGCAGAGGATACAGATGCAGTCTGACATGGGTCTCCCGTGGCCTCAGACAGTGCATTCTGGTAAACCACTCAGAATGTTGCTTTTAACCTGTTCAAGTAGACAAAATGTTTCTTTAAGAAATGTCTGCCGTTCATTTTTTTTCAACTTGTCAGCGTAGGTTAGTGCTTTACTGACCCACCTGTATCTGACTACTTCTATCTATGCATCACCATCACCACTGAGACAGGCAAGAGACCAGGAGCGCTGCTCTAGGATGAGTTGTACCTTTTAGATCACAAATGTATGGACAGTAGGCCCCGATGATAGATATGTATCAAGTGCTGATCTATGGCCACAGATGACAATTCTAGTCCCACAGATAGCAATACCCAGGGAAGTTGTTGTTTTTGGCTAAACTACACTCGCATGATGGGTAGCCTAACCATGCCTGGCTAGCTTAGACTTGAAGATGCAGTTATCCAAGATGGAACCCTGTTCTGTTCTGACACACACACAAAGTTAATGGAGATCAAGGCATCTACACTACCTATGTATTTGGACAGTGACACTAATATTTAAATATGGCTCTAAACTCCAGAATTTTCATACATCAGTGCTTTACTGTTTAGAAACAAAAGCACTTTATACATCTAGTCCCCCATTTGAAAATGTATAAGTATTTATTAAAGAAGTAAAACGTGTATTATTTGGTCCCATATTCCTTACACACAATGACTATCAAGCTTGTGACTCTACAAACTTGTTTGGTAGATTTAAAGCTTGTTTTGGTTGTGTTTCAGATTATGTTTTGTCCAATAGGAAGTGAATGATAAATAATGGTGTCATTTTAGTCATTTTATTGTATGTAAGCATGAATGTGGTTCCTACCATGACTACAGATAACAATGACAATCATGAATGGTGATGAGTGAGAAAGTTAGAGGGACCCTGGCGGCAGGTAGCCTAGCAGTTAAGAGCATTGGGCCAGTAACCTAAAGGGCAGTACTTATTGCGCAAAACATGCCCAAAAAACTGAATTAAAACAAACTGCGAATGTATCCAACGAGGTTGTGGAGTCACAAGCTTGATGTAGTCATTGCGTGCTAGGAATATGGTACACTAACATGCTGACCAGACCGTGCGCCATTGCGCACATGTTGATTTTGCCCACCCCCAACAGACGAACAGGACACACAGGTTGAAATATCAAAACAAACTCTGAACCAACTATATTAATTTGGGGACAGGTCGAAACACATTAAACATTCATGGCAATTTAGCTAGCTAGCTTGCTATTGCTAGCTAATTTGTCCTGGGATATAAACATTGGGATGTTATTTTACCTGAAATGCACTAGGTCCTCTACTCCGACAATTAATCCACAGATAAAAGGGTAAACAGTTCGTTTTTAGTAATCTCTCTTCCTTCAGGCTTCTTCTTTGGACTTCGTATGGCGGTTGGCAACCAACTATAAAGGTGCATTACCACCACCACCAACTGGACTGTGGACCTCAGTTCATCTTTCAATCACCCACATGGGTATATGCTCCTAAAAACCAATGAGGAGATGGGAGAGGTGGGACTTTCAGCGCAACAAGCTTCACATATAGAACCAAGTTATATTTTAGCGCCTGGCTACGCAGACGGACGTGAGCAGTGTGGGTGCAATGATTGAATAACATGTACAGTATCAGTCAAAAGGTTTGGAAAAACATTCGAGGTGAAGCTGGTTGAGAGAATGACTACTTTGAATTCTCAAATATATTTTGATTCAACACTTTTTTGGTTACTTACATGATTCCATCGTTTTGATGTCTTCACTATTATTCTACAATGTAGAATATAGTAAAGATATATTAAAAATGCTGAAATGAGTAGATGTCCAAACTTTTGACTGGTGTACATTTATTTTGCAACACTCACGGTGTGGTCAGCATTTGTGAGATTTGTCCAAACACTTAGGACTTCTTTAAAATGGGGGACTAAATATATAAATTGCTGTCATTTGTAAAGAGTAAAGTCAGATATTTATGACAATACCCTTAACTTATTGGTGAATGGGCAGTATTTTCACGTCCGGATGAAATGCATGCCCAAATTCAACTGCCTGCTACTCAATCCCCAGAAGATAAGATATACATATTATTAGTAGATTTGGATAGAAAACAATGAAGTTTCTAAAACTGTTTGAATCATGTCTGAGTATAACAGAACTTATTTAGCAGGTGAAACCAAGGACAAACCATTCATATTGGGCCAAAATATATATATTTTTTGAGGTCACTCTTTTCAATGCGTTTTCATTGGGAATCCAGATTTCTAAGGGACCTTCTTGCAAGTCCTATCGCTTCCACTGGATGTCAGTCTTTAGAAATTGGTTGAGGTTATTCCTTTGTGTAATGAAGAAGTACGGCCATCTTGAACAAGGGTCATTTGAAGTGTACTGTTAGAGGCGCGAGACCAGAAAGCATGCTACAGTTTGTTTTCTTCCTGTATTGAACACAGATCATCCAGTCTTTAATTTTATAGATTATTTACGTTAATTTACAAAAGTAGTTTGAAATGTTTTGGCAAAGTTTACAGGTAACTTTTGAGATATTTTGTAGTCACGTTGAGCAAGTTGGAACCAGTGTTTTTCTGGATCAAAGGCGCCAAATAAATTGACATTTCGGGTACACACACACAGCTAAAAAAAAAGGAACACTAATAAACATCCTAGATCTGAATGAATTAAATATTCTTATTAAATACTTTTTCTTTACATAGTTGAATGTGCTGACAACAAAATCACACAAAAATGATCAATGGAAATCCAATTTATCAACCCATGGAGGTCTGGATTTGGAGTCACACTCAAAATTAAAGTGGAAAACCACACTACAGGCTGATCCAACTTTGATGGAATGTCCTTAAAACAAGTCAAAATGAGGCTCAGTAGTGTGTGTGGCCTCTACGTGCCTGTATGACCTCCCTACAACGCCTGGGCATGCTCCTGATGAGGTGGCGGATGGTCTCCTGAGGGATCTCCTCCCAGACCTGGACTAAAGCATCCGCCAACTCCTGGACAGTCTGTGGTGCAACGTGGCGTTGGTGGATGGAGCGAGACATGATGTCCCAGATGTGCTCAATTGGATTCAGGTCTGGGGAACAGTACATAGCATCAATGCCTTCCTCTTGCAGGAACTGCTGACACACTCCAGCCATAGGAGGTCTAGCATTGTCTTGCATTTGGAGGAACCCAGGGCCAACCGCACCAGCATATGGTCTCACAAGGGGTCTGAGGATCTCATCTCGGTACCTAATGGCAGTCAGGCTACCTCTGGCGAGCACATGGAGGGCTGTGCGGCCCCCCAAAGAAATGCCACCCCACACGATGACTGACCCACCGCCAAACCGGTCATGCTGGAGGATGTTGCAGGCAGCAGAACATTCTTCACGGCATCTCCAGACTGTCACATGTGCTCAGTGTGAACCTGCTATCAGTTGTGAAGAGCACAGGGCGCCAGTGGCAAATTTGCCAATCTTTGTGTTCTCTGGCAAATGCCAAACGTCCTGCACGGTGTTGGGCTGTAAGCACAACCCCCGCCTGTGGTCGTCAGGCCCTCATACCACCCTCATGGAGTCTGCTCAAACGGTCAGAAACAGACACATGCACATTTGTGGCCTGCTGGAGGTCATTTTGCAGGGCTCTGGCAGTGCTCCTCCTGCTCCTCCTTGCACAAAGGCAGAGGTCCTGCTTCTGGGTTGTTTCCTTCCTACGGCCTCCTCCACGTCTCCTGATGTACTGGCCTGTCTCCTGGTAGCGCCTCCACGCTCTGGACACTACGCTGACAGACACAGCGAACCTTCTTGCCACAGCTCACATTGATGTGCCATCCTGGATGAGCTGCACTACCTGAGCCACTTGTGTGGGTTGTAGACTCCATCTCATGCTACTACTAGAGTGAAAGCACCGCCAGCATTCAAAAGTAACCAAAACATCAGCCAGGAAGCATAGGAACTGAGAAGTGGTCTGTGGTCACCACCTGCAGAACCACTCCTTTATTGGGGGTGTCTTGCTAATTGCTTATAATTTCCACCTGTTGTCTATTCCATTTGCACAAGAGCATGTGAAATTTGTCAATCAGTGTTGCTTCCTAAGTGGACAGTTTGATTTCACAGAAGTGATTGACTTGGAGTTACATTGTATTGTTTAAATGTTCCCTTTATTTTTTTGAGCAATATATATATATATATATATATAGACGGAATTAATCAAACAAAATGACAATTTGTGATCGTTAGCCTTGTTTGCTTTCGCCGAAAAGCCCTTTTGAAATCTGACATGTTGGCTGGATTCACAACAAGTGTAGCTTTAATGAAAGTTTGATTTTTATAGTAATTTATTTGAATTTGGCGCTCTGCATTTTCCCTGGCATATCCCAGAGATGTTAAATAAAAAGGTGAGAATCTGTACAGTCACCTCATGAAACATTTGATGTCAATTCCTAAATGTTGGAAGAGAGAATAGCATCACTGTACAAACACATATGTAGGGGAGTGTATACAGATATGCTGGATGGGCTAAGCCCTAACACAAAAACACATGATACTGGAGGAGGGAGACTGAACATTCAACAATAACATCACACCAAGCACACAACCTTATCACAGAGGGGGGAAAAAAAACTGCCTGGCAATGTCAGATTTTCCCAGTTCCCACAGCATGACCAAGAGGCTGTGTCCGAAATGGTACCCTTTTCCCTATGGAATGGAATTTACTAGAACCCATTTTTCTGACGCAACCCCATAGAAAATCCTGAAGAAAAGGTTGCGCAATCTGGGACGGGGGCTGTTGATCATAGAACACAGCAAATCGAGCATTTCACTCAAAATGTAATACATTTGCGTATGAAATATGAGTAATGCACCAACCCTAATGATTGGCCAAACTGGAAAATTCCATAACATAACTAAGCCTAAACCTATGTTTTTCACAAAGTAAAAATACACTACCTGACAGCCCTGTTCTAACATGTCCCTGTCAATCTCCTGTTTCCCAACACTGCTCCTGCTATGGTACATGCCGGTGTCAGGTGTGTTGAGGCACATGTTGCGCTTACACGGTTGTCCTATGATCCTCCATGCCTACCATACCCCTGCTCTCCTTACAACAGCATTAGTGTTTCTCAACACACCTAAAACATTCAAGGGATGCACTGTGGCGCCACACACAGCTAACAGACAGACACGGACACATGACCTTTATGCCCCCACAGGCATTTACAGTTTAAGAGAAAGCATCTGAACATTTGACAGGTGTAAAAGGCAAGAGATCAAGGATCCGCTTCATCAGAACTCCCAGTGAACACAAGCACATCTGAAGGGTGGTTGTTGCACAGACCCAGATTCAGCCACGGCACTTGCAGTGGAAAGTCTGTTGAAAAAAAGTTTAACTCCAGTAACAAGCTTAAACTGAGTCTCTGCAACAGCCCCGTAGTGTGGCTAGAAGTGCCTGCTCTCAATACTTTAGGCCCAGATGAAAGTGTGGAGTGCCCTCCCTAAACAAACTGCTTTGAATGTTTACACCATTTAGATGCCAAATATGCATTTCTCATGAATAGGTATAGTAACAAGTCCCCACCTCGAAGCCAAAATGGCAGTGTCACTGCTGCAGTGTCTCACTAAACTATTCGCAACAGTGCCAGTGGCCATTAGCTTCTATGAATATTTGAAAGAGTGCTGATACTTAATGCATTAACCCCACAAAAAAAATGTAATGACATCTGAGGCCGCAGGTGTCTTAGCATAATTTACAGTACTAGTCAAAAGTCTGGACACCTACTCATTCAAGGGTTTTTATTTTTTAATATATTCTACATTGTAGAATAGTGAAGACATCAAAACTATGAAATAACATATGGAATCATGAGGCAACCAAAAACAGGTTAAACAAATCAAAATAATGTTCAATTTTAGATTCTTGAAGTAGCCACCTGTTGCCTTGATAACAGTTTGCACTCTTGGCATTCTCTCAAGCAGCTTCACCTGGAATGCTTTTCCAACATTCTTGAAGGAGCTCCCACATATGTTGAGCACTTGTTGGCTGCTTTTTCTTCACTCTGCGGTCCAATTCAACCCAAACCCTCTCAATTAGGTTGAGGTCGCATGATTGTGCCAGCCAGGTCATCTGCTGCAGCACTACATCACTCGTCTTCTTGGTCAAATAGCCCTTACACAGCCTGGAGGTGTGTTGGTCATTGTCCTGTTGAAAAACAAATGATACTGGGACTAAGCGCAAACCAGATGGCATGGCGTATCGCTGCAGAATGCTGTGGTAGCCATGGTGGTTAAGTGTACCTTGAATTCTAAATAAATCGCAGACAGTACCACCAGCAAAGCACGCTCACACCTCCATGCTGCACCGTTGTAACCACACATGCCGAGAATATCCGTTCACCTACTCTGCGTCTCACAAAGACACAGCGGTTGGAACCAAAAATCACAAATTTGCACTCATCAGACCAAAAGAGAGATTTCCAGTCGAATGTCCATTGCTCGTGATTCTTGGCCCAAGCAAGTCTCCTTATTGGTCTCCTTTAGTAGTGGTTTCTTTGCAGCAATTCGACCACGAAGGCCTGATTCACGCAATCTCCTCTGAACAGTTGATGTTGAGATGTGTCTGTTACTTGAAGTCTGAAGCATTTATTTGGGCTGCAATTCCTCAGGCTGGCAAATATAATGAACTTATCCTCTGCAGCAGAGGAAACTCTGGGTCTTCCTTTCATGTGGCGGTTCTCATGAGACCAGTTTCATCAGAGCGCTTGATCGTTTTTGCGAACGCACTTCAAGAAACTTTCCAGATTTTTTCCAGATTGACTGACCAGGTCTTAAAAGTAATGGACTGTCATTTCTCTTTGCTTATTTGAGCTGTTCTTGACATAATATGGACTTGGTATTTTACCAAATAGGGATATCTTCTGTATTCCACCCCTGAAAGAAATTTCACAAGTTAACAAGGCACACATGTTAATTGAAAGGCATTCCTTGAGACAACCTCATGGATGAGAGAATGTCAAGTGTGCAAAGCTGTTATTAAAGCAAAGGGTGGCTATTTGAAGAATCTCATATTTTTATTTGTTTTAACACTTTGGTTACTACATGATTCCAAATGTTATGTCATTAGTGTGATGGTCTTTGCTATTATTCTACAATGTAGAAAACAGTAAAAGTAAAGAAGAAACCTTGAATGAGTAGGTATCCAAACTTTTGACTGGTACTGTATGTGCATAATAAAACGAGATAAGTGTCCCCATCAGCACATAGTATGGTATCTATAAACATTTACTCATATTGCAACAAGGAAACCAAACAGGATTATTACAGGAGGCAATGACAGTAGACACACACTGACTTGAAGTGTTAATCTCCGCTTATGTGGGGCCTACATTTAACAGGGGACAATTTATGTTGATATCTACGGTGTTCTGATACAGTCAACCCAGAAGCAAAATTACATCAATTTATTCATCTCAAAAGTCACGCACATGATAGTCTACGTCTGCTACTGTTGTACTAATTTTCCCCTTCAAAAGCTACAGTGTAACACCGAGGGGACGTATGAAAAAGAAACCATTTCCTCTGTGAAGGGAGGACTGCAAGACAGAACATAGCCAAAGGGCACTGCCGCTTTAGGGTAACACTAAACACATGCAAACGGCTGTGACCTCACTTCCTTTGACGTCAGCAGTCTTGGTGGGGGATGGGAGAGGCAGAAGGCAGTAAAACTAGCCCCCCTCCCATCGCTGTCTCTCACTAAGCGATCCTAGTCGTTTTCATAGGACAAACACGCACAACCTTTTCCTGCTTCAAATACACCCCAGTTACGCAGACAAAGATAAAAGACACCCTTCCCTGTCTCCTAAAGCAGGCTTTACTTTCAAAACTGTTTATCTCCAAAGTACACTAAAAAGCTACAGATTGTAAATCGCAACATTCTTGTCCACCTCCCCCTAAACACACACACACACACACACAAACAAAAAGCCAGCCAGCTAGCGTTGCTCACCTCTAAAATGCATGAGGGCCACAGGCTGGAAAGGCCCATTTGAGTTGGGTGAATCCAGAACCATCGCACTGGCAGCTCTAGTACATGTCAACATCTAGGGGCTGGGGTAGAAGAGATAGCGATAGCCCAGGCTAAGTCGAGGAGCCAGCCTCCATTTTAGCATCAAACACTCAGAGCAGAAAATAAAGCTCTGCCCTGCTGCTGGAGGGAACAGGCTAGTTAGTGATGTCATCCCTCTAGGAAGGAGCCCGATTGGCCAACCTGGGTCACATGGGGAAGCCTGTCAGAATACATAACATGAGGCAGGGGATTGGCTAGTGGGCTGAGGCAGGGGATTGGCTGGTGGGCTGGGGCAGGGGATTGGCTGTGATTGGAGCAGAGGCAGGAGGTCTGGCTAACTGAGGCACAGCTAACCTTTCCCCTCATTTATTTTTTATTTCCCTCAGGCTCACACATGTCTACCCTACAATAAATTACATTCCCAACAAGCAGAGTTTATGGCTTATCCTAATACATATCACCTCCCTTATCTTCACTCCAGGAAAAGCATAGAGTCCATTGATACATCATAGAAAGGTCAGTTCTATACACACACACACACACACACACACACACACACACCACACATTTTTAGGCTCTCTTTATCTGGCCTTTCTGGAGCCACAACACCTGGATTTCCCCTCAAACATCATACAATGACAGTGAACAATTAGAGATGTGAAAAATAACCAACACTTGAAGGGAAGCATTGATTATCATTCAGTAAAAGGCTGTTATAAACACAGAATTCACTGCTGACGTGTGGACAGATGGCCCAGGTGTGAGAAACAGGAAGCCACGATTATACAAAAAACAGGAAGCCAGTGAGCGAGTGTGCTCTGCCTCAGCTGCTCTCCCAGAGAGAGCAGTTACAGTGCTGAACACCAACGCAATGTCCCCATCTGCACCACATAGTGCACACACAGCAATGGCTCACATCCGTCTATTGTTCTTAGTTGTGTATCAGACTTTTCTGCTTTATAAGACTTTGACACGAGTGTAGACTGACTAACCACGTTCATTGTAAGAGGCAAGTTATGTTTTTAATGTCACATGCACAATTACAGCAAATTGCCTTTCTTGCTCATGCTTTCCCAACAATGCAGTAATCAATATCTGTAGTACTATAAAAAAAATGAATACATACATAAAAAAGTGGAACAAAAACACTAGAGATAGAAATAAAAACCTGAGAAAGTAAGCTACAGTGTATACAAGTTCAGTTCCAATACCATATTTACAACGTGCAGGGACACTGGAGTGATAGAGGTTGCTACTGTATGCATGTATGCATGCATAGGGGTAAGGTGACTACGCATCAGGATATGATAAACAGAGTAGCATCAGTGTATATGATGACTGTATGCGAGAGTGTGAGCAAATTTAGTGAGTGTGTTGGAGTGTCAGTGTGACTGTGCGAGTAAGTGTGTAGTGTGCGCATATGGAGTGAGAGTGCATAGAGAAAATAAAATAGAAGAGTCAATGTATTCCTCCTACTGTTGTTGATGACCTAAATCCTTAGGTGAAGTTAGTCATAGTGCATCCAGTGAACAGAAAACACCCCAACTCTAAGCGGGACTTCTTGGCTTTGTTTGTAACAGGTAAAACAGAACTTGACCCGTCAGGTTAGCTGCTGAATGTTTTCAGTCTGAACTTTGTAGGTCCTGGGCTGGGTGGCTACAGGAAGGTGTGAGGAAGCATTGATGTTGCTATTGACTCATTTCTCAAGTTATTGATAGAGACCTGCAGCCTTGTCCTTTGTTAACTACATTTGGAGCTCCATCTGTTCTGCTCAGTCTCACCAAACATAAAGCAGATGTTGTAGCACTCTCATGCCGTGGACAGATTTGACTCAACTGGAAATCCTTCAAACGAGTCCACTCACTATCCTCCCACTGTCTAGTCATGGGGCATTCTCCTGTCTGAAGAGCTGTTGTTCTTCTGATACAGACCAAATAAGCGCACGCCTGCGTGAACGAACACACTTTCTCTCCAGCGGTCTGCGGTTATCCTCTACTTTGGCACACGTAACCGGGCTCCAGTTATTTATAAACTCAGCCTCTACATCTGTGCAGAACGACAGGGTTGATCTTGTGACTGACTCTGGCTATTAACATTAACAAAGTCTGTTTTGTAGCGATTTCAAAGAGGAGTCAACGACAGGAATTGAAGACTGAGACCGCTGACCCTCGAGATTCTACTGACCTCGATTACGGAACTTGAAGCTATTTATCATCCAACCACGTCAGTGAACTTTATCCACTATGAGACCACAGTTCCCATTCCCCCCAACAGAGGGAGACCGAGCGTGAGAAACTATCCCTCCCAGGACAGTTCCTCTTTTCACACTATAACCAGCTGTTTGTTCGTTCACTACCTTTTGGCAAACACTTGCAGCTGGAGAGTTGAGGTGAATTTTAAAATATATTTTTAAAGGCACCCGTCTGAAACGCTGTGGTGCTGCTGTCCCCCAAAATAGCATGTTTGTCATGCTTATCAATTATCCTGCGACTGTGGCACAGCTCTTTTCAAGCATTAATCACCAAATGAACACAATGCATACCGCATCTTCCACTCAGCAATAATGTGAGGTGGTATCAGGCATCTTTTCCTGCCTATAGACTGCTGTCCAAAAGAGGCACTTACTAGAAGAACTAACTTTCCAAAAGCAGCCCTCTACTACTTCATGTAGCCCAAGTCTCCAGAGTGAGCACTTTGGTAAAACTCTGAAAACAAGCCTTTCCTGGACTACCTGTCAGGACAGGACCACTGACAACATCCATGGCCCATGGGACAATACTTGGAGAAGCCCTTGTTGCTGGGCCGCTGGACATGCCCAGCTGTTATCACAAATCAAAGCTTATGGAATGTGTTGTAAAGACCATAGTAAAACCAAGATAAAAGGTCCTCCATGATCAGAGAAAACAGTCCTTTGTGTCTGACAATGTATTCTGTCCAGTGTTTCCCAAGTATTAAAATTTAGCAGCGGTGGCTCTAAAGAGACAAGCTTTTAAATGGATAGTCGTTAGCTCAAATGACTTGAAGTCTATAAGAACAGCTAGCATGTCAATGCGCTAACAAGCAATTCACTAACCCTAGCAGCCATGCACCCCCTCAAACCATTGCCACCGTTGCTGAAAAAAATCCAAGAGGGAAGCACTGCGGTCTGACAGAAGACATAGGGAAGAATGAGAGGTGAATACAGGTCATGACACCATATCACTACTGAGGTAGCTGGCTTGGTTGGCAACTGTAACAAGGCAACTGTGGTGTGTGTGTACGGCTGGATTGTTGCCAAAGCTCCAGTCTAGACTGAGTTGAAGCCAGATAGCGGCTCTCTACTTTGCCCTAGAGAGGTTTGGTGGTTCAGGTCATGGTAGATTAGCATGGAGAGGATCCACACAGTGGTCCAAACACAGCTACATTAAAACTCTAGAAGCTCCTAAACACTAACATTATTATGGACTTTGCAAGACTGCATCATCTCTCCTGTAAAATCGGCTGGATTTGCTCACTGTGCACTTTCCACATCTTTAAAAGTTTGGCCATGGAGAGCCAACTTAGTGCCAGTCACTCAAAGTAGTAACATGATAGCATAGCATTGGACATGCATCTGCCAGTGCTGACATTTTCCATGAGAGGAGCAGGGGATGAGAGGTGGGTTGCAGTTGTACACTGTAGCTCCCTGCCAGCCACCCACTTATCTAGGCACTGGCAGCATCCTGAAACACAAGGACCCGCAGCATTAAAGCCTTATCTCTGGATTTTCCCTAAATATAGACACTTGGGTTAAATCAAGCACAGTCAGTCACTTACATTTAATGTTACCATGGCTTGCGCACCACCGTGGCGGTGCATTTTATAGCAGAGCAGTGTGGATTTTCAGACACACACAGAGAGAGAAGAGAGGGATAGACACGGTGTGATTTACATCAGATAAGAATGCAAGCAGACTGAGATGGCAGGCAGCTATGTTAAGGCTGAACTTAAAGGCTAAGCCAAGGCCAGGGGACAGGCATCAGTAAGGTGGGCTGGGAAACCAAACCTTACCAAGCCTATACATGGTTCTGTCCTGAACGACTAGTTGACTAGTCAATCAAAAGTGGTTCAAAAGGGTTGGGAAATCTTCTGTTAGTATCGGATATTGAAGATGGCGACGACATCGTGACGTGACAGACAATGTATAGCCCATTTCAACTTGACCAGCACCACGCAGTAAGGAGCTGACCGGGCAGCGCACAGCAGGGCCATGCCAAGTGGCCTATTTCTTTGCTATAACCTGCATAACCTATTATTTCAAGATGTTAAACAATTTACAGAATGCAAGAGAACAATGTAGACAGATGTAAGATTTACACCAAGCAGTGCAAAATGTCCAGTCAAACCCCCCCCAAACTCCCTCTCTGAATGTTGGAAGATCTGGGTCATATAGCCAAAGAGCCAAATTTGGTATTTTCTCTTCATTAGATATGAATATGACTTCGGTTTTTTATGCATGCTGGCTTTGTCTCGCCACGCTACCTCATGATCAAACAATGAATTATCTAACGGAGTTCTAGGCTATAAGAAAGTTAAGTTGTTTATGAATAACATAAAAACATGATTGGCCTAAGGTAATAATGAGAGCGGTAGAACAAACAAGAGCAAGATAGAAAAATCAAAAGATAGTTTGAACAAACCTTACAGTTGAAAGCCTAGTCTATTATACAATAAATTATTCATGCACCCATCATTGCTGTTGTGAACAAAATGGCCAAAAGCCAAATCCTACTAATTAAAAAACAACCTATCAAAAGCATTAAGTTAGTTATGAAAAGTAATTCTCAAATAAGCTATTCTAATAAAGTGTTTAATGTCCTAAAGTTGCAGCTTTCAAAATGGGAACAATCGTTAAAGTCAGAGTCTACAGGTGATTCTCTCTCACAGCTTTATTTTGAATGACAAATATTACAGGCAACAAGAAGTGAAATTGAGCAAACAAGATCAAGATGGAAAAATCTAATGAGAAGACAAAAGATACAGCTGAGTAAAGCTTATGAAAAGACATGTAGATTAGGCCTATTTCCATTGCCTATTGTTAGCAATGTAGGCTACAACGTATAGAAGCCCAGGCCTAATAAGAATGTAAAATTAGTCAGCGATGTGAAATTAAAATAATTATCCAGTTCTGGGGACAGCAGAGTTGCGTGCTCTGCAGATGGGAACCTTGATGATTTTAGCTGCCTTTCCCCCTCCCGCTCTCATTTAAATATATATATTCGCGCAAAATTTCAAAGTCCTGCTACTCATGCCAGGAATAAGAGTCCTTCACTCATGCTGCCAAACATACCCTCATAAAACTGACCATCCTACCGATCCTCGACTTCGGCGATGTCATTTACAAAATAGCCTCCAATACCCTACTTAATAAATTGGATGCAGTCTATCACAGTGCCATCCGTTTTGTCACCAAAGCCCCATATACTACCCACCACTGCGACCTGTACGCACTTGTTGGCTGGCCCTCACTTCATACTCGTCGCCAAACCCACTGGCTCCAGGTCATCTACAAGACCCTGCTAGGTAAAGTCCCCCCTTATCTCAGCTCGCTGGTCACCATAGCAGCACCCACCTGTAGCACACACTCCAGCAGGTATATCTCTCTGGTCACCCCCAAAACCAATTCTTCCTTTGGCCGCCTCTTCCAGTTCTCTGCTGCGAATGACTGGAACGAACTACAAAAACTTCTGAAACTGGAAACACTTATCTTCCTCACTGGCTTTAGGCACCAGCGGTCAGAGCAGCTCACAGATTACTGCACCTGTACATAGCCCATCTATAATTTAGCCCAAACAACTACTCTTCCCCTACTGTATTAATTTATTTAGCTCCTTTGCACCCCATTATTTCGATTTCTACTTTGCACATTCTTCCACTGCAAATCTACCATTCTAGTGTTTTACTTGCTATATAGCATTTACTTCCCCACCATTACCTTTTTTTTGCCTTTACCTCACTTCACACCTCATTTGCTCACATCGTATATAGACTTATTTTTCTACTGTATTATTGACTGTATGCTTGTTTTACTCCATGTGTAACTATGTTGTTGTAGGTGTCGACCTGCTTTGCTTTATCTTGGCCAGGTCGCAATTGTAAATGAGAACTTGTTCTCAACTTGCCTACCTGGTTAAATAATAAAGGTGAAAAAAAAGTAAAAACTCAACAAAATGCAAATAGCGAGTTGAAACCGCTTGTCAGAGGAAGAATTGATCTCCCATCTTTGTTGCTGTGAGTGGCAGGTTAGAGGCTTGGTGTGTGTGTGTGTAAACAAAGAGGAAGAGGTGAAGCGAGAGGTTTCAATCTCACAAATCTGCACAAAAATAAGCCTAATGCATTTCTATGGGTTATTTTGGACCTAAGCTTGCAGCCACCCTTCCCGCCTTTGGGACAACGACTTCCATTGTTAGGGTGGAGACATGCGCATCTCATCATTATATACAGATCTCTGACGTAAATGGGAATGTGCACACCTCAGAAGGAGCGAAGGGGGCGAGACCAAAAACATGTGAACAAGTGGCTCATAAATATAAATAAATTGATTCTTGCAATACAGGCATTTGACATATCGTCAAAAACAAATTTATTTAACTCGATATATCCCCCAGCCCCAACTAGCCTAGTAGTGGCGTACTACGCAGTCATACTTTTGAAGGCAAAAGAATGGGCTGCATTACAGCAAGGCAAGGAATAGACTAGATTAGGTCCAGTCATACCTTTGAAGGCGGGCAGCTTTTGCAGCTCTCTGTTGTTGCTGAGGCTGAAGCGGGACGAGCTCTGCCTCTTGTCCTTCTTGACAGGCATCTGGGAACCCAGCTGCTTGCCCTTCAGCAGCTGAGTGGTAGGAGGGACACTGTTACTGCCTTTTCTGTTGGAGCCCTGCTGTATGAAGGGAGGGAAAGAGTAGAGGTGGATCAGAGCATGCACCTGGGTTTGTTCATGAGACACCAAACAAAGAAAAAAGACAAACGGGGAGGGACTATTCATTTCAAAAGGTTTTAGCACAACCCAGTGTTGTCCCCAATCTCCCCTAGGTTAGATATGTAATCTGGTGAATGTGGGCAGTTTCTCCTGTCTTGTCCCATCTGCCTGCTGGGATCCATTCATCACCACACACACGACAACAAGGGGGGTGGGAATTGTCAAATGAACTTAGAACCTCAACTAATTTTGCCCTTCACACTACAAGACAGGGGTTTAGGGTTTTAGGCCTTCTTAGTGAGCCGCCGGCTGGCTGACTGTCTGGGAGACTAAAGCTGCTGAACCCCGTGATGGGCCTGGATTACTGACGCATGTGACCCAACCGAAGGTCTTTTCTCCCGCTGATTCATTTACCCAATGTGTGCCAGTTTCTTACTGTGCCAGCTTCTTTTTACCTTCAAATAACAGCATTAGCTTCATAAATGTCTGGTCTTAATAGCTTCATATACTGTATTCTCTTCATACTGCGGCTCGTCAGGCCCTTGGGTTAGAGATTGAATAAGAGGAGTGGTTCATACATCCAAAACACACAAGATGGATAGAAAATAGGTTTAGCTATATCAACCAGAGGCAGAAATGTCGGTTCAGAAACCAGCAGAATACATATTAACAGACCTCTTTGCTTACTTTTAGTGCCCTTTTTAACCTTGCTCAAACAATGAGAAGATAATGCCAGCTCACAGACCATTGGCACTTAAACAAAGGAAATTACCAAGCCTGAATCAGCCTGTCTTAATATGACTCATGTTTTTGTCGTTGTCCCATTGACGTCGAAAGCTTAGAGCCCTAGTGCCCACAAGCATCCGTGAGGAGAGTGGAGCCTGGCTGTACGCAGGGAAGGGGTGGGGGAGTAATACAGCAACAGCTTGTTGTCCATCGATTTAAATTTGACACAAGGTTGGCACATTAGCAGATCTGCCTCATGGCTGATGACACACAGAAACATAATCCAGGGTTATAGCCCCAGAGAGAAGAGCAGACTACACAAAATAAAGAAATGCATTACTGGGTGTTAACAAGGGACATCTTCCATTCTATGAGCTTTTTTCATTACCGATCGGTTTGTGTGTTTCTGTGGGTTTAAGGCCACATCTTCGTTTTGGTCTTCAGTATATTTTCTGATTTGAACAGACATAGCTAATCATCTCAAGTGGTCTCAGCGCACAATGGTAGTAGCTAATGTTTTGCAAACATTATTTTTACCATCCATTCTGAAGGGATAGTGGCTACCTAGTCTGCTTAAATCAGGCGTTAATACAGTCTGAAACTGCCTGCAAAAATCATGTAAATGTTAATTACAAGCCAGAATGTTATATAAAATTACATTTAACCCTACTCTGCCGGTTGTCTGTGCGGTATGTCTTTCAACTGTGAAAGCGAGCTTTGGTGATTCAATTTCACTTCCTTCTGTTTTAAATACAATTTACCAAGACAAATATGATTATTCATGTTCTGAATCGTTCAGTGGGGTCTTTAACATTTTATCAAAAAATATTTCACAGCGATACGCTTGTTTTTATGAGAAATCATCCATTTTTTGGGGGGGGGAGAGATTTCAAATTAATATGAAAAGTATATACTAAAAATAGACTTGTTGGTTGTTTAACAACAGAAACTGACACGTGCGCAATTACGAGGCAAAACAGGCAGTTGGCTTAGACAGTTGAAAACATGCAAACCTTATTTTGTTTCCAAATATTTATTGAAAACAAATACATTTGCACAATGAGCACTTGTCTCTCAAATACAGTTGTTGTTGGTTAGTTAACAAATAATTGCCATATTAGCATAGACATGACATCAGTCAACACCTCAAAACAAGACATGGTATCCATAAGACACGAGCCACCTACGATTCCCCACACGGCAGCTTCTTGTCATTGTTGCTAGGGCTGACCATTTAGAATCATAACGCATGCCTTCCAGCCACATCGATGCGCACAGCATTTGTGTTGTCAGCCAACCAGTCCATAAAACAAATACTACATGTCATGTCTCAAAATGTCCATCTAACCTCTATTGTTTTATGTCCTGCAGATATGATATGACGAATTCAATGAGAAAGTGGAGCCTGTCAGGTAGAGCAGCCTTAAAGCTGAAATATATAACTTTTGGAGGAACCTGACTAGATTCACATAGAAGTACGCGTTATAGATCTGTCACTCATTGAAAGCAAGTCTAAAAAGCAATAGATATGTTATGTGGGCTATTTCTATGCTTCCCGTTCTTAAATTTAGTTTTTGCAGGGCCTCCCGAGTGGCGCAGTGGTCTAAGGCACTGCATCGCAGTGCTAGCTGTGCCACTAGAGATTTTGGGATTGAGTCCAGGCTCTGACACAGCCTGCCATGACCGGGAGACCCACTATTGGGTTGTCCGGTTAGGGGAGGGTTGTCCTTATCCCATCGCGCACTAGCGACTCCTGTGGCGGGCTGGGCGCAGTGCATGCTGACACTGTCGCCAGGGTAACGGTGTTTCCTCTGACACATTGGTGCAACTGGCTTCCGGGTTAAGTGGGCATTGTGTCAAGAAGCAGTGCGGCTTGGTTGTGTTTTGGAGGACGCACGGCTCTCGACCTTCACCTCTCCTGAGTCCGTACGGGAGTTGCAGCGATGTGACAAGACTAACTACCAATTGGATACCACGTAATTGGGGTGGGAAAAAAAAAATATTATTTAAAAAAAAATAGTATTATTATTATTATTTAAAAAAAAATATTTTTATAAAATAAAAAAATAAATAAACTTGAGTCTTTAACTTTTAGGTTTTGTACACCAGCTTCAAATAACTGAAAACAATATTTTTGGTTATGGAAAATATAATTCAGAGGTTTAGAAGGTACTTTGATTCCCTACAATATACTTGCTTGTTTTGTCACAAACTGAAATTAGGCAAACTATTAGAATTTTTGCAACCACAAAATGGCAAAGAAATTTCTGCATAATCCATCTTTAATTCTTGCACAGAACCCAGCCTAGCTGACACGACACAATTTTCCTGATTTTGTAGCACTTTTTTCTCTGGCCTTCATTAGTCACCATAATAATGGCCATCATACAAGAGTAATAACACCCATAACGTTTGAACAAATTATGTTAGAGACATGAAGTTTGGACCATTGGTGTTCTTATGAGAGTATCTACACAATAAACATTTGACCTATTGGACAAAATAGATGCATTTATGATTGGCCACTCTAAAATGTGAGACAATATCCACAGGAAAGTATTGTAGTGGCTACCATGTTTTTGAAACTGACTTCAACACTAACAACCAGTGTCATCTCCATGTGATTCAGGTTGAAAACAGCTACTTGGATAGACCAAATGGCATCCAAATGGAAACACTTTTATTCAAAACCAAAGTTAATTCATATTTAGTTGGTTATATAACATTAGCTAACATGCTGACATTATAGCACATGCCGCATGCGCTGCAAATAAATGTACACATACATGTTATTCAATCATTTTGTGCGCCAACGAGTGTCTGCATAGCCAGGCGCTAAAATAAAACTTGGTTCTATTTGTGATGCGCTGCAAGTCCCGCCTCTCCCAACTCCCCATTGGTTTTTAGGAGGATTTACCCACATGGGTGATTAAAAGATGAACTGAGGTCCACACTCCAGTTGGTGGTTGTAATGCAGCTTAAAAGTTGTTTGCCAACCACTATAAAGTCCAAAGAACAATCCTGAAGGAAGAGAGATTACTAAAAACTGTTTACCCTTTTATCTGTGGATTAATTGTCTGAGTAGAGGACCTTGTGCATTTCAGGTAAAATAACAACCAATGTTTAAATCCAAGGACAAATTTGCCAGTAATAGCAAGCTCGCTACATTTCCATAAAAGTTTAATGCTTTTTGACCTGTCCCCAAATTAATATAGTTGGTTCAGTTTATCACAGATCCAGCTGTGATTTTGAGTCCCACAGGGCAGCGCACAATTGGCCAAACGACGTTTGGGTTTGGCCGGTGTAGGCCATTGTAAATAATACATTTGTTATTACCCGATTTGCCTAGTTAAATAAAGGTGAAATTAAACGTTTCATTTTTAAGTAGAGTCTGTTGCTGGTGGACAAAATCAACATGCAAACGTTGGCGCACGCAAGCGGTGTGGTCAGCATGCACGTGTTATAAAGTTACCTCAATGTCCGAGTTCTCTTGTCCTCCAGTTTTGTTAACTTTTCCATATTTAGGAGAGTCCTGTAAAAAAATGGAGATGCATTATTCACCAGTCAGCTAATGTGAAGGGACAGAGGCAAGTTTAGACTAACGTTAATTTAGCTAGTACTTTAACTTTTCCGCTAACTAAACTGTTTGACAGTTGTGGTTAGTTAAACAAGTTGACTTTAAAAAGTGAATTTTGTAGCAAACGTTAGCTAGCGTTTTCTTGTACCACAAAACGTACATACGGTAACGTTAGATATTAACGTTACTCAAACTATAGCTAGCTTCACTAAAACACTCAGGTAGCTAGCAAGCCTAGTTAGCTAGCTGATGATGCGTTGATGGGACATTACAAATATCGCGTCGATGGGTGTCTGTTCGTAGTTTTAAAACATAAAAAAAATAGCTCGTTAGTACTCTGCACTAGTATCAACTGTTTTACAAGCAAACTCCTAACTCACCTTCTCTTTTTTCGCTTTATTCGGCATTGCACAAAAATAACCGCCGTCGTTCCCGTTTTGACACACCGAAGCTAAATCCTGACAACTCTCCACTGCACTAGCCGTTCGCCTATCCTCTCGGATATGATAGGCTGATATCTGTCAGGTGACTCAACGTGCTCTAAAAGAGTGCATCGGAGGGAGTTCTTTATACCTTCCTGATGGAAGCACCCTGCCAGCGAGACAAATTACAGCATAAGTCAAGTATACAGTCATTGGGTGGGTCTTGTTCCCTCTCCAACGTGGCAGGTAGCAGTTTCTTTTAATGTGTGGGGCTAACTTCAATTTTTTATTAATCTGCTGGAGACCAGAATTGTCAGTTATCTATAAATTATTTGTATTTGTGTCAGATGCTCTGACATATATTTCACAAATAAATAACGATGCACATTAGCAAATACGTGTATGTAGCTATTACTAGTAGCTACTGTAGTTAGTGCCTTAAACATGTTCAATATGCCGACCTCTTTCAGTCACTGTGTGGGGTAGTCATGGACGCAGATGCCATCTGGTGGCCAAGCTGTCTGACGCAAGATTGTAGGTTTCGCTGACTGCTGTGCATATTTATTCAGATTATGGAGTTTTTTTCCATTCGTGGTGTGCATGCACAGGATATGCAACTCTAATTATGTATTGTGCAATTGGTGTAGACTAAATTGTAATAAAGTATTTCTCAGCACAGTAAGTGACCAAATAAACTCGCATCACCTCAAACTTGAGTATTTGTACAGTATCTAACTAAACCTCTAAAAGAGCTCATTTCATTCAACAACATAAATAGCGAAAATGAAGCAATGGAATTTGTTAACATGGGCAACTTTATTTTGGGGTCCCACCATTTCAAGTTACAGTATCAATTTCAGAAAATATTTACAGCCAAGTCAACACACAAAAGAAAGTTGGAATGTCAATAAAAAAAAAATCATTGATACAACTCAAGATACAAAAAAAGTCTCAACAGGCTCTTGTTTTGTAAACACTAACACTTATGGGAATAAATCTAAACTGCATATGCTCAATGCAGGTCAAGGGATTTTGTGGATCGAGAAGGAGGGCAAGGGGGGAAATTCCAGGTTCATGAACAAACAAAGTCATCCTGTCTTAATTTACAACACTACTAGTGTCAGAGCAAACTGGTGTAGTTACAGTAACACTGCAGCTGGTCTAGTCAACCTCCTCCATCCTGGATGTGTCCTCGTCTCCCTCCAGGGGAGGCATGTCCTCCACAGGGGCTGAGGTTGGCTCCTCGGGGGTCAGGTCATCCTCATCAATACCTGGACAGGGGAAGGGAGGGAATAGAGTGTCAGTCAGTTACTGAAGCTTAAACAATGTTCGCTCATATCTAGACCACTTAATGCTGAGAAAATGAAGGAGGGCTAGATGGAGCCATTATTACACCAACATGGGTCCTTCAGATCAGCAAACACAAAAGGAATACAGACAAGGGGCTAGCATTGATCATATATTGACAGCAAACATGGTTCTTGTTTAGACAAACTCACCCAGTCCTAGCTTGATCATTCTGTAGATGCGGTTGGAGTGTGTCTGAGGGTCATCCAAGGTGAACCCAGAGGACAACAGAGCCGTCTCAAACAGCAGAAGGACTAGGTCCTTCACTGATTTATCATTCTTATCAGCCTCTGCCTTCTGCCTCAGGGTCTCCACAATGGGGTGGTCTGGGTTGATCTCCAGGTGCTTCTTGGCAGCCATGTAGCCCATGGTGGAGTTGTCCCTCAGGGCCTGGGCCTTCATGATCCTCTCCATGTTGGCCGTCCAGCCATAGGTGCTGGTCACAATGCAGCAGGGGGAGGAGACCAGGCGGTTGGACACTGTCACCTATAAAGGGGGGGAAGAAGATAGGAGAGGTTGGTTATTAGGGAGATGATCAGAACAACATTGAACCAGGCAATCATTGTACTGGCAGTGAACATGTAAATACAGTGGCAAATATTGGTGGCATTTTTAAGGTAATGTCAAGCCTCCTGACATTTGTCTTAACATAAAGGACCCCTTCAGCAACATTATATATGTAAGCAATGTGATTAAGCGTTCTTACCTTCTCCACTTTCTTCTCCAAGATGTCCTTCATGATCTTGCAGAGGTTCTCAAACTGAGACTTCTGTTCTTCATGCCTCTTCTTCATGTCCTCGTCCTCAGGCAGCTCCAGACCCTCCTTGGTCACAGAGACAAGGGTCTTGCCATCATACTCCTTCAGCTGCTGGACACAGTACTCATCAATAGGCTCAATCATGTAGATTACTTCCAGGCCGGCCTTTCGAAGGCGTTCCACAAATGCAGAGTTAGCCACCTGGTCTCTGGTCTCGCCTGAAACATACAGTAGATAAAGCAACTTGAGAAATCAGGTTCTTATCATGTGACAACCTATGAACTGGGCTGTACAGAGAGAAGTGTGTTTCCTCACCAGTGATGTAGTAGATATGTTTCTGGGTTTCCTTCATGCGTGTGACATAGTCTTTGAGGGATACCATCTCGTCCCCTGAGGCTGAGGAGTAGTAGCGCAGCATGTCTGACAGCCTCTTACGGTTCTGAGAGTCCTCATGGATCCCCAGCTGGGAGAGAGAAAACACAGGATAGGTTATGTGGTCCTTTCCTGCAGTCAATGACAAAAACCACCCTCTTTGGCCTCATGGGTGGAATTTTATTAATATTTTTCATAAAAGATTATGAAACTATGAAAATCTGGTGTTTCTATGTCAAACAGTTGTTATATTTCAGTCTTCTGTGATGTATAAAAGTGTAATATTGGGATGATTTAACGTGTACGCTAGGAGTCTAGAAGCAAGTACAGGTGAATATTTAATATATAAACAAACATGGACCAATACAAGCAACACAAGTAGCGTACAGACATGGAACAGAGTTAATAACGTCTGGGGAAAGAACCAAAGGAAGTGACAGATAAAGGGAAGGTAATCAGGAAGGTAATGGAGTCCAGTTGAGTCTCATGAAGCGCAGGTACGTGTAACGATGGTGGCAGGTGTGCGTACTAATGAATAAACTGGCGACAACGAGAGCCAGACAGGGGGAGTGGGAGTAGATGTGACAGTACCCCCTCCCTGACGCGTGGCTCCATCCACAGCACGTCGACGAGAGAGACGGTCCCAGGGACCTGAAGCGGGCCGGTCGCCTCTGCTGAGGCGCGGGAACCCGTAGAACCAGCTGAGACGCGGGAGCCCGACGAGCCGGCTGTTCTTTGTTCATTTTTTTATTAAATACACTCCCTGTACTTGCTTCCCAGCATATACGTTACAGAATATCACCTCACCATAGGGGCGCATCAGGGAGTGTTTTTGTAGGTTACGCCGGGTCCGGGTACCACTACAGGAGCAACCGGGGATGCCTCAGCGGGCTTGTCAGGTTTACAAGACTTGGAGGATGCCTCAGCTAGCTCGTCAGGCTCCCATGCCTCAGCTGGCTTGACAGGTTCCCGAGCCTCAGCAGAAGCGATCGGCTCGCTCCTGGTCCCTGGGACCATCCGTCTGGTCGGTGTCCTGTGGCTTAGGCCGCGCGTCAGGGAGGGTGTACCCTCACGTATACTCCCTCTCAAGCACTCGAGGTCGCCAGTCTGCTTATTACGCACACCTGTCACATCGTTACTCGCAACAGCGTCTCAGACTCAGATTAGACTACTTTCCGGCTACCTAGGTAAAGCACTAAATAAACTTCAGTTAGCGCTAAACACAGCTGCTAGAATCTTGATTAGAACCAAAACATTTGATCACATTTCGCCAGTGCTAGCCTCTCTATACTGGTTTTACAGCTAACCTACAAAGCATTACAAGGGCTTGCTCCTACCTATCTCTCCGATTTGATCCTGCCGTACATACCTACACGTACGCTACGGTCAAGACGTAGGCCTCCTTATTGTTCCTAGAATTTCTAAGCAAACAGCTGGAGGCAGGGCTTTCTCCTATAGAGCTTCACTTTTATGGAATGGTCTGCCTATCCATGTGAAAGACGCAGACTCGGTCTCAACCTTTAAGTCTTTATTGAAGACTCATCTATTCAGTAGGTCCTATGATTGAGTGTAGTCTGGCCCAGGGTTGTGAAGGTGAACGGAAAGGCAATGGAGCGACTGGCCGGTTCCCCTCTCTCCACTGGGATACTCTGCATCCAACGCTATTACAGGGGCTGAGTCACTGGCGCTCTTCCATGCCGTTCCTAGGAGGGGTGCGTCACTTAAGTGAGTTTAGTCACTGACGTGATCTTCCTGTCCGGGTTGGCGCCCCCCTTGAGTTTGTGCCGTGGGGGAGATCTTCATGGGCTATACTCAGCCTAGTCTCAGGGTAGTAAGTTGGTGATTTGAAGATATCCCTCTATTGGTGTGGGGACTGTGCTTTGGTAAAGTGGGTGAAGGTTATATCCTGCCTGGTTGGTCCTGTCCGGGGATATCGTCAGGAGGGGCCACAGTGTCTCCCGACCCCTCCTGTCTCAGCCTCCAGTATATATGCTGCAATAGTTTGTGTTTTATATCGTAAGTATTTTTCCTGTCTTATCCAGTGTCCTGTGTGAATTTAAGTATGCTCCCTCTAATTCTTCCTCTTGGAGTACCTGAGTCCTAGGACCATGCCTCAGGACTATCTGGCCTGATGACTCCTTGCTGTCCCCAGACACCTGGTCATGCTGCTGCTCCAGTTTCAACTGGCCTGCGGCTATGGAACCCTGACCTGTTCACCGGACGTGCACTCTCTCACCTGCTGTCTCTAACTCTGAATGCTTGGCTATGAAAAGCCAACTGACATTTACTCATGTCACACAGTCTACAACTGTGATTATTATTATTTGAACCTGCTGGTCATCTATGAACGTTTGAACATCTTGGCCATGTACTGTTATAATCTCTACCCAGCACAGCCAGAAGATGACTGGCCACCCCTCAGAGCCTGGTTCCTCTCTAGGTTTCTTCCTAGGTTCCAGCCTTTCTAGGGAGTTTTTCCTAGCCACCGTGCTTCTCTACATCTGCATTGCTTGAAGTTTGGGGTTTTAGGCTGGGTTTCTGTATAGCACTTTGTGACATCGGCTGATGTAAAAAGGGCTTTATAAACACGATTGATTGACCTGGACTCCATCACCTTCCTGATTACCTTCCCTATATCTGTCACACCCTTTGGTTCTTTCCCTAGGCATTACTGACTGTTCCATATCTGTACTCTCCTTGTGTTTCTTGTTTTGATCTATGTTAATTTAGTTATTAAATACACTCCCTATACTTGCTTCCTGACTCCCAGCATACACGTTACAGATGCAAACTCAAAATTGAATACATTTCAACTCTAAATCTGACATGGTACAGACTTTTTTTAAGCCCATAACCATGTGTGTGATGTTCATACTCTTGTTTCAAAGTAGATTTGTTTAAGACTACCAATAATCAATCTGTATGACCATGATTTATCCCATTGCAGTAAAAGGTTAAATAACAACTGTCCCAAAAATATCTTGATGTGTTACAACATTTTCCAGGAAGTAACCTAAGTTCAGTAAATATGATACCAACAAGGGGCGTGTTGTTGACTTGTCAGTAAGGTTTTTCTGACTATGTAATTAGTGTACTTAGGCAAAAATATATATAAACGGGGTAAACGTCCCCTTTAAGATTAAAACCAGATAGATTTCACATAATTTCAGCAGACATGACAAAGTTGCACCCCCTGCAGATTATTTCCACATGGAATCCAAGGTTTACCTTAACTAACGATATGCCATAGAGTCTGTCTAGTCATTTAAACACATTACAGAAAGCCAGAGGATGGTGGTAAGGAGCTCTGTGAAGGACTGGGCCCTAAGCCGCTTATATCAGGTTTAGAGGAGACAAGATGGCGAGGGGATCAGACGGGTGGTGACCAGTTAAAGGTTAGTGGAACATTCAACAACTACACCATTCAGAATGTTCCAAGGATTTTTAAAAGAACAGGTGGTGATAAGGGTCATCGTAGTCTCCACCTAGATCATGTCTACCACTAAATACAATGCATCCTAAGTTCAGTTTAGGTTGACCTTTAAGGCAATGTTACATAATGATGAAAGCTGACTCGTGGTGAACCTGCTAGCACAAAATGGCAGCCTTGTATCACCCATGTGGTGGGTGCTGCTGCAACATCAATTGTCAGAAAGAACTAGTGAGAATATCTGTATAAATAATGCAATCCATTATTACTATGTTCTATACTGTTGCGTTAAAAAGTATGAAACTGACCTTGATGTTCTTGGAGAACTGCTCGTAGTACTTCTTGTAGTTTTCTTTGTCCTCTGACAGCTCAGTGAAGAGCTCTATACACTTCTTGACCAGGTTCTTGCGGATCACCTTGAGGATCTTGCTCTGCTGCAGCATCTCTCTGGAGATGTTTAGGGGGAGATCCTCAGAGTCCACCACACCCTTGATGAAGTCTGGAGAAAATGACAGAGACAATTGGTCAGACACCTTTTCAATTAGATTATAGCTCATTCCCAGATCTACGTGAGCATCTGCTTCAGTTCTGTCTGACTCACTGAGGTACTCAGGGATAAGATCATCACAGTTGTCCATGATGAAGACCCTCCTGACGTACAGCTTGATATTGTTCTTCTTCTTCTTGTTTTCAAAGAGGTCAAAGGGTGCACGGCGAGGCACAAAGAGCAGGGCACGGAACTCCAGCTGGCCCTCAACTGAGAAGTGCTGTGTAAGTAAACAAACAGAATGCCAACTGCTGAAACCTTAATGTACATGTATATTTGTCGTTATGAAATTACCTCACCCATTATCAGCTGACTAATACTGGTACTATCTATGACTTCACACATCAGCGAGGGAAACTTAGTAAATAAACAGCGTGGGAACTTATTCTGTTGGCCAATATAAATAGAATATCCTCACCTTGACAGCCAGGTGTTCCTCCCAGTCGTTGGTCAGACTCTTGTAGAACTCTCCATACTCCTCGTTGGTGATGTCATCGGGGTTACGGGTCCACAGGGGCTTGGTCTTGTTCAGCTCCTCCTGGTCAATGTATTTCTCCTTGATCTTCTTCTTCTTCTTCTTCTTGTCACCGCATGCACTGTCGTGGTCATGGTCATGGTGATCCTCCTCGTCTGAGCCTACGTCCTCGATCTCGGGTTTGTCAACCTCTCTCTTCTCTGCTTCTTCCCCATCCTTCTTCTCCTCTTCCTCCTCTGCCTCATCGTCACTCACTTCCTTGTCACGCTCCTTCTCCACCTGAACAGAGAGGATCATGAGAATGTTAGGGGACACATTCAATGTGTTGATGTACTGTAGCTGACTTTAAGTGGGTAGTTGTCTAAAATATTTCATTCACTGTGCCTGTTTTTCATTCAATAAAAAAATGCTAAAAGTGAAAGATATCTGCATCAATTTATCATCCAGTCATTTACTTGTCCAATCTGAAATCAACTCCTAGCCCCTCCCTTGACACCTCTTATGTAAACCTGAAAGGAAGTTTCAGATGTAGTACAACAATTTGGTAATCACTCAGTGGAGTTTCCACTATCTCATGCCTGCTAGCTCTTACAAAGAGTGTGATGGGGTATCCGATGAACTGGGAGTGCTTCTTCACGATCTCTTTGACACGTTTCTCCTCACAGTATTCTGTCTGGTCATCCTTCAGGTACAGAATCACCTTGGTCCCACGACCAATAGACTCAGCTATAGTAGTGACATGGGAGTTTAGTGGGTGTTAAGAACAGACCACACCAGGAAAACAATAGTCTGTAACTGTAGGCCTCTTCAGTTCACACAATTTATATAAAATATATTAATATAATAACAAGCTCTGGTTAAGTTACGTGTAAAACTATAATCTGTCCTTACCTGACGGGTCGACTTTGACGGTGAAGGATCCGCCAGCGGATGATTCCCAGATGTACTGCTCATCATCGTTGTGCTTGGTGATGACGGTCACCCTCTCAGCCACCAGGTAGGCAGAGTAGAAACCCACACCGAACTGCCCAATCATGGAGATGTCAGCCCCAGCCTGCAGGGCCTCCATGAAGGCCTTGGTGCCAGACTTTGCAATGGTTCCCAGGTTGTTGATCAGGTCAGCCTTGGTCATGCCGATGCCGGTGTCAACCAGGGTCAGGGTGCGCTCCTCCTTGTTGGGAATGACCTCGATCTTCAGGTCCTTGCCAGAGTCCATCTTGGATGGGTCTGTGAGGCTTTCATAGCGGATTTTGTCTAGAGCCTAGTTGAATGAAAATACGTAGGTCTAAATAAATCTGTTTTTGACGTCACTAGATTAACAAAACTCTTAATTATATGTAAATGTATTCTGCAGGCTACGTCAATATTTTATGTAATAAAATATGAATACCTCCTAATAAACTATCTATAGATATGTAATAAAATATGAATAGTGGTGTAATAAACAAGTATTGAAAGTAATATGCCTGTGTGTATTTTGTAAATCATCAAATAATACTAAACTACCAAGTAGTCTAAACGCCTGTGGTGCCTGAAGTACTCACATCTGAGGAGTTGGAGATGAGCTCCCTAAGGAAAATCTCTTTGTTGGAGTAGAAAGTGTTGATGATCAGGGACATCAGCTGGGCGATCTCAGCCTGGAAGGCAAAGGTCTCTGCCTCTTCCTCCATCGGGGCGTCATGGGCTTCCGGCATCTGTGGAGACACAACACACATACTGAATGAATATACTGTAAACACACTGTGGTGACAAGGGGGCCCAAGGTGGCTTACAGCCAGTCCCCGCCTTAGGTTCTCAGCTGATGGTATGGAGGACAGCTGGTTCCATGTGAACTACAATCCCAACGCTTTGTTTTAACATTTAGAAACGAATAATCCTTGCTTGTGGTACAGTTTTGGAAACATTTGTAACTTAACTTTCATAACAGCAGTAAATAATCTTTCAAAAACAAATGATGCACTTACTGTACGCAGTTCAGCAAAGTTGCATCCTGGTTACACCCTGCAGAATTGTTTAAAACACAGCCCCAAGCAGTGATACGAAACCTCCTCCCCAGATACGCTCCATAGGAGAAGTTTGAATCAAAAAAATGGAGGGGAGGAAGTGTATTCTCGGTTGGAGGCAGTGTTCTTGAAAATACAGCCAGGTGCAACTTTCCTAAACTGCGTACAGTATGTGTATCTTTTGTATTTTTTAAACGATTTCTCACTTAAAGTTAAGTTCCAAATGTATCGAGTGCAAGGCACTGGAGCAGCGTCGGAGCATTTCTCTCACAAGGCTAACAGATCGTTTTAACTAGTACTTATATTCCGCCTCGCCACAAAGAGAGTACAGCATGAATATTGGCAAAAACTGTATCTCCAATCGAAATCCCAGATCATACTTGTAGGCATTGTCATGGTGACGTTGGCTCGCAAACCTCATGCGCAAAATATGTAATCAGGTCCTCAAATCAAAGGTTCTCCTTCAATATAAAGTTGCTTCTGACAAATTAAACATGTCAGTTTGTCACTTTCACAGATTGCTTGGAGTAAAAACATGTTCAACTACTTAAGACATTGGTTCAAAACCTACGTTGTGCCTTTTGTTTTAGAGATAATTAACAACTTAAGAATTTTACGCTTCTCTCATTGATTTCCTAAACCTCGGCCTAGTCTGTTTGATCTGTTTCTCAAGCGTTCCTGGAAGTCTTGCGATGTTGCGCCTCTGAGTTAAGAAAGGAGCGTGCCACAATGTCGTGGAGTATTTGCATAAAGTTCAGCTTTCCCCAACTTTGGTGCCGCTCAGTTCACGTCCCTCGCCCATGCTCGCATCGCCCCAAAGGTCCTCCACCCACTTTGCTTCTCTTCCATTGGAAATTAATGGCTTTCCGTAGTTTTACCGCCCACATTGTCTTCAGAGACACTGTAAAGGGGGCGTCCAATAGGTTAATGTAATACAATGGAATTGGAGTCATGAATAAGGGTTAAGCGTTAGCACATACTGAGAAGGAGGCATAACACTACAAAACACCCTGGCACTGCATTGTCTTCTGACAGCTTGCATCACTCCTTTGGCTGTTAGCACAGCCACTTAAAGCATGGTTTGGTTGCCCCTTGCAACCATCAAATATTCCATCCCCAAATAAACAACTGTTTATCAGCATGTTAGTCACAGTATGGTTATGACAGTCCACAAGCCTACTTCAGGTCAACGGGAATCAGGTCAATGGGAATCAGTGGGACTCGCTACACTCTTAGAAAAAAAGGGTTCTGAAAGGATCCTTCTGCTGTCCCCATAAGAGAACCCTTGTTGGTTCCAGGTGACACCGTTTTGGTTCCATGTAGAACCCTTTCCACAGAGGAAAGGGTTTTAGGAAAATGTTCTCCAATAAACTGAAATTAGTTCCTTGTAAGGAAATTGATAGGCAAATCATAAATTGATAATTTTGTACTTTGGACAGGCACACTAGAATATAATCAAATGGAATCAAATATTCTACATTCCACATTGCTGGTAGACTATGTAAGAACCAGCCATAATGATGATGCACAGTTTTTGAAGGGACGGATATATTTCATTGGCTTTCATTCATTATTCCATATCCCAGTGTAAACTGACCAAGCGCAACGGCAAAACATACTCCACCTGCCGGTTCGCGCAGCTAATAACATGATTCTAGAAACTACCAGAACGATCGATCAAACGTTTCCATCCTTTCTCAATCTCGCGACCCCGTACCATAACGAGTTTGAATGTGAATCTTGATGAATTTTCCTATTTGAATAAATATGAGCCAAATCGTGATGAATAGTTGTCATGTCGACAGTGAAGTGACGTGAATGAAAATACTTTTATGAAAAGGATTATCAAAGCATGTGTGGCAGTCAAGACCCAAATGTGGATGTATTGGCCTAGGTTTTATAGGTCAACTTTAATAGAAAATGTGGTAGCCTATTCTGAAATAGCGGACGAAGTTCATTCTGAAATAACGTCGTTAGAGACCTACAAATTAGGAAATGTACAATGCAATTCATTGCAACAAAATTTAAAATAATGTTTCGAGTGGATTATTCTGAGAGTAAAAACGATATTTGATGATATTATGTTGATATTCTAAACTTCCATTGACTATATTAATTGGATAATGACACTCGCATCATCATGTTGGAACATAAATGTTATTTCATGTCTTACCTTGCTGTGGAAATATCCCTGAATTCTTCTTCAGAAGTTGGTCGCCAACGAAACGAAACCTAGCCAGCTATCGGAGAAGATGGGGAGATGATAACTGGCTAGGTTTTATAGACGCTGAGAGTGTTCGAGAAATCAGCTTCCAGAACCGTCTGGAATCTTCCTGACGCTTCTACTGTGTGTAGGATGAGCGTGTACACTGAGAGGAGCGATGGAATATCAATCAAACCCTACTGTTTCTCTGTCCACGCCCCTCCTTCATTTAACTCTATCGTGAAGGCGGGTCTATGGGCGTGGCGATATCAAATCTGTACAGTGGGTATATAGTGTACCTGGGATATTCATCATCATTCATGACCCTCACAAGATTTCACAATTAAAATAAACTTTTTACCTAAAAGTTTACTCTAAAAAGATCTGAAATACAGGGAGTTCTTATGGGGGTAAGGTGATTGCAAAAGTATGAATGAAGATGCAAAATAGATAGTCCAGTATGGAATTCTAAACATGCCATCACAATAATCCAGACTATTTGATAAAGAGAAAACATGTCAAATATGTTTCAAAATATTTTTTTATTATAAACCTTGTCGTTTTTCATAGAAAATAGCTTACAGAAATAGATAAAGACACAAGTCAAATCCCTGTTGACTTTTACAGTTGAATAGGGTTGAAAGCAGTAGATATACTATATAATTATGGTATTCATTAATTATGATGAATTAATTACAACACTTTCCCTACGACTCAACAGTCATGAAAATGTAAAGTCTATTTGGGACACAATGAAGTAACTTAAAAAATGAAATGTTAAAAAGGGAAAAAATGATGTACTTCTGATATATCTTTAGTCAACTTCCTCCATTCTTGATGTGTCATCATCTCCCTCCAAGACAGGCATGTCATCCTCACTGGGCTGGAGGATTTCCTCCACAGCTGAGTCATCACCATCGATGCCTGTAGAGGCAACATTAGAAAAACATATTCACATCGTGTACAATCTGCTATTCAGACAGCCAAAGTATGGGAAAAAACAAAAGCCTTATTCCTAACCATTGTACTACCATGATAGTCCTGTAAGTTACTTGGTGTTTGCAGACCTGTACTGTAAATTGCTCTAGGAGGAGCCTTTAAACCCCATCAACCAAGACAAAAGTTGAGGGCAAATAATGCATTAAGGCAAAGCAACTCACCCAGGCCAAGCTTAATCATCCTGTAAATGCGGTTTGCATGGGTCTGAGGGTCGTCCAGCGTGAACCCAGATGACAATAGAGCAGTCTCGAACAGCAAGATGACCAAGTCCTTTACGGCTTTGTCGTTCTTGTCAGCTTCAGCTTTCTCTCTCAAAGTCTCGACAATAGGGTGGGTTGGGTTGATCTCCAGGTGCTTCTTGGCTGTCATGTAGCCCATGGTGGAGTTGTCTCTGAGAGCTTGAGATTTCATGATTCTCTCCATGTTGGCCGTCCAGCCGTATGTACTGGTGACGATGCAACAGGGGGAGGAGACCAGGCGGTTGGAAACTGAAACCTGTAGACATATTGACAGTTGTGTATGAAGTGGTATGTTATTAAAAGGCGTAGACACATTGCAGAGGGATTGGGTTCAGGTGAGTTGTGCTTGTACCTTCTCAATCTTCTTGTCCAGGATGTCCTTCATGGTCTTGCAGAGGTTCTCGAATTTAGTGTTCAGCTCCTCCTGCTTCTTCTTCTCATCCTCATCCTCAGGCAGCTCCAGACCCTCCTTGGTCACAGAGACCAGGTTCTTGCCATCATACTCCTTCAGCTGCTGGACACAGTACTCATCAATGGGTTCAATCATGTAGATTACTTCCAAGCCGGCCTTGCGGAGGCGCTCTACAAAGGAAGAGTTGGCGACCTGTTCCTTGGTCTCACCTAGAAGAGAATACACAGTTATTAACAGTTAGAATACCCTGGTTTAAATGATGTATTTTTATGTCACATGGATTTAACAAAGGAGGAATAATGGAGAGTGAAAATAGATAGCAGCTCACCAGTTATGTAGTAGATGTGTTTCTGGGTGTCCTTCATGCGAGAAACATACTCCTTCAGGGAGACCATTTCGTCAGCGTTGGAGTTGGAGGTGTAGTAGCGCAGCATGTCTGACAGCTTCTTGCGGTTCTGAGCATCTTCATGGATTCCCAGCTAATGGAAAGATGGAAAATGTTCAAGCTGAAGGTCCCTCAAAAAGAGAAGGAGAAGTTCTGGTTGAAGAGTTTCAGGAACTTGGAAAATCCATTTCAAAGGGAGGAAGACCTTACCTTGATGTTCTTGGAGAACTGCTCATAGAACTTCTTGTAGTTGTCCTTGTCTTCTGAGAGCTCGACGAAAAGATCCATACACTTTTTGACCAGGTTCTTGCGGATCACCTTGAGGATCTTGCTCTGCTGCAGCATCTCTCTGGAGATGTTCAGGGGGAGATCCTCAGAGTCCACCACACCCTTAATGAAGTCTGGAGATAAGAGAATGGCAACTGGTCAGACATCTTACTTACAGCTTTACTCAATGTCATGCTTGAGTGCGGTGCTGAAGAGGTATCCCTGAAAGGCTAAAGGTTCAAGGTACAGTACTCACTGAGATACTCTGGCATCAGCTCGTCACAGTTGTCCATGATGAACACCCTGCGCACGTACAGCTTGATGTTGTTCTTCTTCTTCTTGTTCTCGAAGAGGTCGAAGGAAGCCCTCCTTGGCACAAAAAGCAGAGCGCGGAACTCCAGCTGGCCCTCCACTGAGAAATGCTGTAGGAATAATGGGATAAACGTTGACTCATACAGTCATACTAATATATTAATTCATAGGTTGGATCAAGACAAACCCATAAGGTTTGAGTTTTGATTTTCAGTTTGCCATCATAGAGACTCACCTTGATAGCCAGGTGGTCCTCCCAGTCGTTGGTCAGACTCTTGTAGAACTCTCCGTACTCCTCATTGGTGATGTCATCAGGGTTACGGGTCCAGATAGGCTTGGTCTTATTCAGCTCTTCTGCATCAATGTACTTCTCCTTGACCTTCTTCTTCCTCTTGTTCTTGGAATCCTTGGTGTCCTCATCCTCATCAGAACCGACATCTTCGATCTTGGGCTTATCTTGGTCCTCAGCTGCAGAATCTTTATCAGCCTCCTCATCCTTTTCTCCCTCCTCAAGGTCCACCTCTTTCTCTCTAGACTTCTCCACCTGGTTGAAAATGTTTGTTATTAAAAAGTTGAAGGATTTGTCCAGTATGGGGAGCAATGTTTGGATCCACTTTTTTTAACAGGTTACTTTCCTAGTTCTTACAGCAGATTTCAGTCAATCTCCGCATTATGTTGTTACATTGTTACAACCAAAGAAATATAAAGTTCTATTTGAACTTACAAAGAGTGTGATGGGATAGCCAATGAACTGAGAGTGCTTCTTCACAACCTCCTTGACGCGCTTCTCCTCACAGTATTCAAACTGGTCCTCCTTCATGTGCAGTATTACTCTGGTGCCACGGCCAATGGACTCACCTTCAGATCAGAAAAATCAGACTTAGTCATTGGATCTAAGCTTACTTCCTTTTGAATGACATTGTTGAAAAGAAGATTCAACTGATCCAGGATGTAGGTTGATGGTGTTGTATTGGAGAAAAGTAATTGCAGCAGCATATTAATCAATACTGTTGAAGATGCTTACCAGTGTCAACTTTGACAGTGAAAGAGCCACCAGCTGCAGACTCCCAGATGTACTGCTCATCATCATTGTGCTTGGTGATGACAGTCACCCTCTCAGCCACCAGGTAGGCAGAGTAGAAACCCACACCGAACTGCCCGATCATGGAGATGTCAGCTCCAGCCTGCAGGGCCTCCATGAAGGCCTTGGTGCCAGACTTTGCAATGGTTCCCAGGTTGTTGATCAGGTCGGCCTTGGTCATGCCGATGCCGGTGTCAACCAGGGTCAGGGTACGAGTGCGCAGGTCAGGGGTGACCTCGATCTTCAGCTCCTTGCAAGAATCCAATTTGGTTGGGTCTGTCAAGCTCTCGTATCTGATCTTGTCCAAAGCCTGTCAGATCATGGCAAAAAGAGGTCACAAGGGTAAAAGAAAAGTGTCATGGTTGATACCTTGAGCGAATTTAACAAAGTGTTTAGCAGGTTAACTCTGGGATATAGCTTGTTTTACTATATTGGCTCAGAGAGCAGTGTATAAGTGGCTGCTTATTAAGGTAAAATGTTACATTGGTCAATTCAGCATTATGATTAATCTACTCACATCTGAAGAGTTGGAGATGAGCTCCCTAAGGAAGATCTCTTTGTTGGAATAGAAGGTGTTGATGATCAGAGACATCAGCTGGGCGATCTCAGCCTGGAAGGCAAAGGTCTCCACTTCCTCATCCATGGTGTGGCCGGCTTTCTCTGGCATCTGGAAGGAGAAACAAAATAGCAGAGTTTGTACTTCAGACTGATGGAGACTTTGATGCCTCAACACTTAGGTTTGAATTGTTCTTCAATTATCCTAACAATGGATGAATATTGTATTAATAAGGCTATTCAGAAGACATGTTTTTGAAAAGCACATAAGGCTTTTTTCTGCATTTTGCAATAAGACTTGCTTCAGCTAAATAAAAAAATAATACAACTTATAGTAGTTTGCAAATGATCATGTCTGAAATGTGGACTTTTATATTTTACAGCTTTTAAAGCCAGAAACACCTGCTTTTTTGTATACAGCCTCTAGTCTAGTCAGACCACATGACAATGAGGCAATAAGCGATTGAAGTATTGAGGAATAGAGGCACCTGTTACAGCCCTCCGTCAGAGGCTCCTATTGCACAGGCCACATCTGTCAATCAAGGCCTCTGCCATTTGAAAAACTGTCGGAGTTTCCAGACCTTTTCACACCCCCTTGCCAACAGCTGCAGTCATGCCATGTGATACCCTTTCTTTGAAATGGAGTATTAAGATGAAGCAAGACTTGGCTTGAATAGAGTAATGTAGAGTTGTATTAATAGAGCTTCTTCACACTACACTACTTAAATGACACAAACTAGGTCCAGGAGATATAGTTGTCTAGTGTAAAGAGACGGATCTATATTAAAATCTCTCTTTTTAAGAGATTTCTCCCACGCTACCTCTGCAGGTAGTGTGCAAGACATCTACACAACATATCCTCCTCTGAGTTGTACAGTGTAAAGACAATAGCTCTCCCACACCACATATCCCTGCAACAATGACCTTAACACCAGTAGAGAGCATTTTTGCTCTGTTAGCCAAATAGAAAATGAAAGGCTTTTAAAATATCTGCACATTTGTGAATCATTGCATGAATAAAGTGTGCAATATGTACACTGTGCAATATGGTTTAGATGAGAAGCGCCTGTATAGTTTGAATTGCTACCCTTATTTTGTTTGTCTATATACTATGGTTTTTACGGTATGTTAATTAATAGCTGCAGTCACACTTTAAGCAAGAATGTGGATTTGGCCACACCACATCCAAGGCTAGTGTAAACAGAACATTTGCAAATCTGGTGTTGAAGAGAGATAGATCTCACTAGACATATTTTACTCATGTAAATCCACCCATAGGCTGTCTTCAACATTGCATTTTTCTCTCAAGTATAGGGTTTTATATGTTATTAACTTTCAGCAAAAATATTAGAGTTGCTCTTAAAAGTTATGATTGTTTAACAGCACTGATATACTGAGAAGTATTCATCAAATGCCATTAACACTCTTTCCCATGAAAGATACCTTTTCCTAAAGTAGCTGCTTATCAATAAAAAACATCAAAGGCATTTTTCCAGTTCAATGAATGAATAAATGAATCCTTCCTGGTCCTTGGCTTCAAATTCACTACATGAACCAGTAGAATTCTGGTCTGAGACACTTTCAAGTCTAATAAATGCATTATTTAATAACTTGGTATAGATAACTTGATTGTAATAATTATTTGTGCTGACTGCCAGGCCTCTCTTCTTTCTCTTCAACTGCCATGTCCCTTGCTCCTTCTAACCAGGGTCATATTCCATGCCATGTGCTCATCTCTTGCCATGCACCCACAAAAGGGTTTTTACCAGATCCAGGGTAACTGTCTATCAAAGTCTCCTCACTGATTTAATGCCATTTCAGATTAATACAGTGCAATTCATCCCCATGATATATTATTCAATTTAGAGTATCAATATATACTGTAGGCTGCTTACTTCCTGCTGGTGTTTCACCTTTATAATATCAATGCATAATGTATTTCCAGAATATTGTCAATTGATCTTCCTTGTGCCCCTGATCTGCAAGTAGCTACATATTTGGTTTACCTTTCTCCCTGATACCCTCTCTCTCTTACCTTGAATAGATAAGAATGAGCTCCTGTGCTTCACTTCTCGTTTGCTGATCGCTGTAGATTGAATCTCTGAGCGTCACTTCTGTTCCTCTGCAGATTAAGGTAGTCTTTAAATCTCTGTATTTCACTGCTCCTAAATCCTCTATGGCTTCAGGTGAATGTCTTCTCACTTTCTGTATCTGAGTACCCCTGGGCCTAGTCCATTCTTTTTATACAAGGGGCAGCTTTCTCGAAGCCCCCATTCAGAAGCTTCCAGAAGGAATGCCCAGTCCCACTACAGTACAGGCTAAGAGAGAAATGACCAGTAGGGTGGGGGTGACAGTGAAAGCTGTGAGGGGTCCGCGCCATAAACCACATGTGTCCTTATAGGGCAGCACAGTCATAAGGGGTGCCTGCCACTCGGGGGCCTGAGGCGTCATGATAGTGTGTCAGGCCTGGCCCACTAGGCCCCACCATACACCCCTATGGCGTGTCAGCAATGTCACAGCTGTGCGCAGCCTTTCAAACCACCTGCTCCCATTGAACCATCCGGACAGACAGACGCAGGGCAGAAGGACTCTGGAAAGATAACAGGCTGGCCACAAGTATTTTTTGGGGCCTGTGAGATTGGAAAAGAATAGATGTGTTCAAGTAATGGTTCAGTTCTAGGCCACAGAAACTGTGTTGACAAATTGGATAAAGAGTTTACTTCTACATTCTTTAATCCCGCCAACCAATAAAACACTTGTAGGCCTATAGAAATACACTCTTTTGTGTGGTTTTATCCCAACAAGAGGGCGTGTTTTGTGTCCTAATGGTGACACTACTGCTCATTTAGTTATAATGGTAATATTAACATGACTTGCAATATGTTGATTTTGTGTGAGGAGTTTGACATGAGTAGGCTAACACATATACAATACACATCTTGATTATAAAGAAGAAATTAGAAAATCTTTCATGTCAAATCATAGAAAATACCAGAATTCTCAGGCATGGGTATACTGCACAGTGTTTGACCGCAGACTGACCAGACGATGGCACTATTAGCAACAGACGAGTTATTAAAACATATCTAGTTGTTTCGAGAAGTTACTGTATCTCCCCTAGTGGATGTAAACATCGAGAGGAGACAGAATAATTAGATTTAGACTATGGTCACACTACAGAGAACATCTGGACAGAACAAATAATGAACAAGAAGGAATACATTGAATTGCTTGCAACTATGATGATTGGAGTGGATGACTAGAGTTTGCAATTTCAATGTCATACATTTATGTAACTAATCAATCAAATATTCATCACATATTCATATTCACAACATTAATATAAATGTCGGGGGATTGTATTCAAATTGAAAGAATACTTTTTTTCTTTACGACATTCTCGAGCGTGTTCAGGAGGATATTATATTCCAAAGGTCCACCATGATTCAAGGACCCACAGATCCCCAATAAGAAAGTACTCATCCATGCAATTCCACAAGAGCGTTTAAACTAGATTAAACTATTAAATGTATTTTTGTCGAGGGTTTAGAAGTGAATTTCGTCTTCATCAAATACCTCACTGCTTTCGCTAAACTAGAGCGTCACTTCTAACGTTCATTGATGCTTTTAGCGCATGGGTTCTAGAATCAATTGCCGAGCGCATGCTCTGTGGGTAAGATCCGGGTTTTGGACAGGATGAACGCCAATTTCCAAGATGGCGGCGGAGGGAGGAGGGAAGGAGATGAACGAAATTAAAACTCAATTCACCACTCGGGAAGGTGTCTATAAACTCCTCACTCACTCCGAATATAGCCGCCCAAACAGGGTGCCTTTCAATTCACAGGGCTCGAATCCGGTGAAAGTCTCCTTCGTGAACGTCAACGACCAGTCCGGCAACGGCGACAGAATCTGTTTCAATGTGGGCCGGGAACTGTATTTTTATATCTACAAAGGCGTAAGAAAGGTACATAGCACTCAGGTGACAATGCCTGTATTATCAAGAAGTGAATGTGTGTGTTCAAACGCATAGTAATTTGCTGTCCAGTATGGTATTTTCACTGACGTGCGCAGATAGCCAGACTAGGCCACTTAGCTATGGTGGCTAGCTAGCTAGCATCGCCACAGTTTGTTTTGCCCGCACCTTGTGGAGATATGCTGGTTTACATGTCACCCACCTACTTAGCTATCTAGCTGGTCAGTTAACCAGTTCAATTCAAGCGAAGGGCCCTCCTTCTGTTATGGTGGACTGTTTACGCATAGGCATGAGATTACTCTTGTGTGATGCCTATTTGCTCTATATGAATATGTACGATTTAACCTTGGAGTGTGGGCAAAGGCTCGTGCCCGTCTTCAGTTCTGACATGTTGATTGACATCTGCAGTTTCAGAGTATGTTAAATAAGACACGTTTCCTCGTTGACATAGTGTATTTTGACGTTAGTGATAATTAACTGGTTGTGTTTTTAGTGCTCTTGTTTAATTGATTCTGCACAGGTTCTTTGCAATCATAGAATAGTTGACCATTGCATAGCAAGCTAGTTATGTGTGATATGCTGCTAGTACTTCAAGGCCCCAAAGCCAGCGCTGTACAGTATTGTGGATGTGTGTTAGGTTGGAAGTAAGCTGTGTTTGTTGATGATTCGGGATGATGATGTCATGCAAGTGATCTGTCTGGTTCTGACAGTGGTGGTGATGCAACATTTGGGGATGTCACTGCATCGAGCTGTATGCTTGTTTACGGTATCTAGTGACGATGATGGTGATCACATGTCTGATCCACACATTTCTAAACATGTTTAAATCATAAAACAAGTTCAACTTAGACCATTATCAGACACCAGTAAATAATCCATTGGTTGCTAGGGGCTTTCTAGTGTTATGATGAGGAAGATGTTTTACCACTTCCATGACTTACTGTGTTGGCCTAGTTGGTTATAAAAGGTCCATTGCAGCTGTTTTTATCACAATATCAAATCATTTCTGCCTAACAATTAATTATCTTACTGTGATTTGTTTTCAATTAAAATTGTCAAAAAGAAACTCGTAGCTTTTGATAAGCTATTTCTCACGCAAGAATTTTGCACGAGTAGTCTTCAGAGAGGTACCTAATTGGAGGAGCTGAATGGGAGGGATATGTAACAAGATGAAGGAAAAAGGAAACCACACACTGCTCTTGATAGTATCACCGATCTTTAATAAGCTTACGTATCGGCCACACGGCCTTCGTCAGAGCTTTTGGGATTTTTTGAAAGTTGCACCATTTTGTGGACCTGGCCCCACCCACATCCGTTCTACACATCGAAGGGGGTTGGAGGCAAAGGAAAAATATACAAGTGCTACCAAATATAACAATATGCATTTCATAAATATTACAAAAGTGTATGAATAAGGCGTATTAAACACGTCTGTAAAATCTCAATGAGGACATAGCAAATTTTCATTAGTCATAGGGTACATCATACGAAAAACGTCAGAATAATCTACAAGAGACACATATTTCATGTTCAAATTCACAACATAACATACATAGGCATTTCATCATTAAGTCCTTTAGGAAATAATGTCTGGAGGGTGAAAATCCCAAAACATTCTCTTTTACCCCGAGTATTATTAATATCTCCTCCCCTGTCTGATGTGTAACTAGAAAATGAGCTGTTATTGGGAACTCTTTGTTTTTGGTCTATTAGCTTTAACGAGGCAGACCAAAACAATAATAAATTCCTCCTCCCTCGAGCGTCCCATTGGTTCCTGCATGAATGCCCCCCTTTCGAGCACAGCATCTTCATGCTTGTGTGACACTAATGGTATTCTGTATTTTTCCTGATTGTCCTTGCTACTAAAAATGTGGCTTAATTAAAAGGAAAATAAAAGTATCTGCTGTGTACCAGAGTCTTCCTAGCTAGCAAAGTGTCTGTCCTTCGCTTCAGCCTGTTGAACACCTGCCCCTTGCCGTCATTAACAGAACTGCAGGAAAGCAGTGCCTGACAGGTGGGGCAAAGGACACTGTCTCCCATTGTCCTAGCTAGCTTCTTCTGTGGGGTTAATTGGCTGTTGGCATCCAACGTTATAGTACATTACCGCCACCTACTGTACTGGATGCACCCCCCAAGTATTATTCAAACCTCTTAGTGTGCAAATATACACTGAACAAAAATATAAATGCAATATGTAAAGTGTTGGTTTCATGAGATTAAATAAAAGATAACAGAATTTACTGGCCCAACGCTCTAACCACTAGGCTACCTGCCGCCCCATGGAGAAGCTGATTAAACGGCCTGATCATTACACAGGTGTACATTATTCTGGGGACAATAAAGACCATTCTAAAATGTGCTGTTTTGTCACACAACACACAATGCCACAGATGTCTCAAGTTTTGAGGGAGTGTGAAAATTACATGCTGACTGCAGGAATGTCCACCAGAGCTGTTGCCAGATGATTGAATGTTCATTTCATTACCATAAGCCGCCTCCAACGTTGTTTTAGAGAATTTGGCAGTATGTCCAACCGGCCTTACCACCGCAGACCATGTGTATGGCATCGTGTGGGAAAGTGGTTTGCTGATGTCAACATTGTGATCAAAGTGCCCCATGGTGGCAGTGGGATTATGGTATGGGCAGGCAGAAACTACGGACAACGAACACAATTGCCACAGAGATCCTAAGGTCCATTGTCATGCCATTCCACCGCCATTACCTCATGTTTAATCCCCATATCGCAAGGATTTCTACACAATTCCTGAAAGCTGAAAATGTCCCAGTTCTTCCATGGCTTCCATACGCAAACATGTCACCCACTGAGCATGTTTGGTATGCTCTGGATCGACGTGTAAGCCAGCGTGTTCCAGTTCCCGCCAATATCCAGCAAGTTCGTACAGCCATTGAAGATGAGTGGGACAACATTCTACAGGCCACAATCAATAGCCTGACCAACTCGATGCAAAGGAGGTGTTTCCTACAGCATGAAGCAGATACTGACTGGTTTTCTGATCCATGCCTCTACTTTTAAAAACATTTTTTTTAAAGGTATCTGTGACCAACAAATGCATATCTGTATTCCCAGTTATGCGAAATCCATAGATAAGGGCCTAATGAATTTTCTACATTTGTAAAAACTATGAAATAACACATGGAATCATGTAGTAACCAAAAAACTGTTAAACAAATCAAAATGTTATTTTAGATTCGTCAAAGTAGCCACCCTTTGCCTTTGACAGCTTTGTACACTCTTGCCGTTCTCTCAACCAACTTCACCTGGAGCTTCCCACATATGTTGAGCACTTGTTGGCTGCTTTTTCTTCACTCTGCAGTCCAACTCATCCCAAACCCTCTCAATTAGGTTGATGTCAGGTGATTGTGGAGGCCAGGTCATCTGATGCATCACTCTCCTTCTTGGTCAAGGAGGTGTGTTGGGTAATTTAAAAAAAAAAAATTAACTAGGCAAGTCCGTTAACAATTTCTTATTTCAGATGACGGCCTAGGAACAGTGGGTTGGCAGAACGACAGATTTTTACCTCGTCAACTCAGGGATTTGATCTGGCAACCTTTAGGTTACTGACCCACCGCTCTAACCACTAGGCTACATGCCACCCCTCATTGTCCTTTTGAATAACAGAATGCTGTGGTAGCCATGCTGGTTAAGTGTGCCTTGAATTCTAAATAAATCGCAGACAGTGTCACCAGCAAAGCACCATCACACCTCTGCCATTCTACACGTTGGGAACCACACATGCTGAGATCATCCATTCACCTACTCTGCGTCTCACAAAGACACTGCGGTTGGAATCAAAAATCTCACATTTGGACTCATCAGACCAAAGGACAGGTTTCCATTGGTCTTATGTCCATCGCTTGTGTTTCTTGGCCCAAGCAAATCTATTCTTATTATTGGTGTCCTTTTAGTAGTGGTTTCTTTATAGCAATTGGACCATGAAGGCCTAATTTCACGCAGTCTCCTCTGAACAGTTGATGTAGAGATGTGTCTGTTACTTGAACTCTGAAGCATTTATTTGGGCTGCAATTTCTGAGTCTGGGAACTCTAATGAACTTATCCTCTGCAGCAGATGTAACTCTGGGTCTTCCTTTCCTGTGGCTGTCCTCATGAGTGCTTGATGGCTTTTGCACATTTTTATTTGATTTATTTAACTAGGCAAGTCAGTTAAGATCAAATTCTTATTTACAGTGACAGCCTACCAAATGGCAAAAGGCCTTCTGCGGGGCTGGGATTAAAAAATAAATAAAATATAGGACAAAACACACATCACGACATAAGGAGAGACCTAAGACGACAACATAGCATGGCAGCAACACATGACAACAGCATGGTAGCAACACAACATGGCAGCTCACAACATGTTAGCAGTACAAAACAGGGTAAAAACATTTTTGGGCACAGACAACAGCACAAAGAGCAAGAAGGTAGAGAATACATCACGCAAAGCAGCCACAACTGTCAGTAAGTGTACATGATTGAGTCTTTGAATTAAGAGATTGAGATAAAAACTGTCCAGTTTGAGTGTTTGTTGCAGCGAACTGAAAAGCCGAGCGACTCAGCGATGTGTGTGCTTTGGGGACCTTCAACAGAATGTGACTGGCAGAACGGGTGTTGTATTTGATTTGTTTTGATTTGATGTGGAGGATTAGGGCTGCAGTTTATATCTCAGATAGGGGGGAGTGAGGCCTAAGAGGGTTTCATAAATAAGCAACAACCAGTGGCAGGGCTCTACGCTGAGATTTTTGACGAGGAGCACATGTGCACCTCAGTTGAAACATGTAGGAGCACATGAAAACATCTCCTGAAGAGGCTATACCTTTTAATGTATTTTTGTTGCACTAAATGTTATCCAAGTACTGTAGGGGCACTGGCGCTTCCAAATAAAAATGTCAGGTAGTACAGCAAAATATTTAGGAGCCAATGTGACCAAAATGGTAGCACCATAGAGCCCTGAGTAGGTCTTGCGACGGGTATACAGAGATGACTAGTTTACAGAAGAGTATAGGCTTTTGCGAATGCTTTTGAATACATTTTCAAAGTTGTTGAAATTTCTCATTGATTGACTTTGACGTCTTAAAGTAATGATGGACTGTCATTTCTCTTTGCTTATTTGAGCTGTTGCAATAATATGGACTTGGTGTTAGCCCTATTTGGTATATCTTCGGTATGCCACATCTACCTTGTCACAGAAAAATTATTGGCTCAAATTCGGTAAGAAAGAGATTCCACAAATTCACTTAACAAGGCACACCTGTTAACTGAAATGGATTCCAGGGGACTACATCATGAAGCTGGTTGAGAGAATGCCGTGAGTGTGCAAAGCTCTCATCAAGGCAAAGGGTGGCTACTTTAAAGAATCTCAAATATAACATTTTGATTAAACAGTTTTTTTTCTGGTTACTACATGATTCCGTATGTGTTATTTCATAGTTTTGATGTCTTCACTATTATTCTACAATATAGAAAATAATGAAAGTAAAGAAAAACCCTGAATAAGGAGGTATATCCAAACTTGACTGGTACTGTAAGTATTCAGACTCTTTGCTATGAGACTCGAAGTTGAACTCCGGTGCATCCTGTTTCCATTGATGATCCTTGATGTTTCAACAACTTGATTGGAGTCCACCTGTGGTAAATTCAATTGATTGGACATGATTTTGAAAAGCACACACCTGTCTATATAAGGTCCCACAGTTGACAGTGCATGTCAGAGCAAAAACCAAGCCATGAGGTCGAAGGAATTGTCCGTAGAGCTCCGAGACAGGGTTGTGTCGAGGCACAGATCTGGGGAAGGGTATGAAAAATTTGCTGTAACATTGAACGTCCCCAAGAACACAGTGGCTGCCATCATTCTTAAATGGAAGAAGTTTGGAATGACCAACTCTTCCTAGAGCTGGCCGCCAGGCCAAACCGAGCAATCGGGGGAGAAGGGCCTTGGTCAGGGAGGTAACCAAGTACCGGACGGTCACTCTTGACAGAACTCCAGCGTTCCTCTGTGGAGATGGGAAAAACATCTCTGCAGCACTCCACCAATCAAGCCTGTTTGGTATAGTGGCCAGATGGAAGCCACTCTTCAGTAAAAGGCACATGACTGCCAGCTTGGAGTTTGCCAAAAGGCACCTAAAGGACTCTCAGACCATGAGAAACAAGATTCTCTGGTCTGATGAAACCAAGATTAAACTCTTTGGCCTGAATGCCAAGCATCACGTCTGGAGGAAACCTGGCACCATCCCTACGGTGAAGCATGGTGGTTGCAGCATCATTCTGTGTGGAGGTTTTTCAGCTGTAGGGACTGGGAGACTAGTCAGGATCGAGGGAAAGATGAACTGAGCAAAGTACAGAGATCCTTGAAGAAAACCTGCTCCAGAGCACTCAGGACATCAGACTGGGGCTAAGATTCACCTTCCAACAGGACAACGTTCCCACACAGCTAATACAACGCAGGAGTGGCTTCGGGACAAGTCTCTGAATGTCCTTGAGTGGTCCAGCCAGAGACCGGACTTGAACCTGACCGAAATCTCTGGAGAGAACTGAAAATAGCTGTGCAGCAACGCTCCCCATTCAACCGGACAGAGCTTGAGTGAATCTGCAGAGAAGAATGGGAGATACTCCCATACATGTGTTCCAAGCATGTAGCTTCATATCCAAGAATAATCAAGGCTGTAATCACTGCCAAAGGTGTTTCAACAAAGTACAGAGTAAAGGTTCTGAATACTTGTGTTAAATGTGATATCAGTTTTTTTTTTTTTTATATAAATTGGCAAATTTTTTTTTTTTGCCTGCTTTTGCTTTGTCATTATGGGGTATTGTGTGTGTAAATTGGAGGGGGAAAAAAACTGTCATCAATTTTAGAATAAGGCTGTAACCTAACAAAATGTGGAAAAAGTCAGGGAGTCTGAATACTTTCCAAAGTCACTGTTAAACACGGGAAAGTCATGTTTTTGACTGCACTGCCCATTTAACATGGGGAACTTGTGGGCCACTTCTTGGATGGAGTAGATCTGTGTGGGAGATTGTAAGATATTTTAACACTTGTCACCAAGTTTTGCAAGTGTTCCTGACAAATGGTCTACTGACCTTGACACAATTGGCACAAAATCTTTTGTATAAGAGGGCCTGGATGTTGCTTTGGAGGCCTCTGTGCCCTGTCTGGAAAATAATTTAAGGGACAGACTGGTTTAATGCATCATAAAGGCCTACTTCTTCACTGAGTTCACTCCTGTCACATTGTTATTTCCTGTAAACAGTGCTCTCTTAGCACAGGTCGGTAAGATTGGCAAACCTGCCCTCCCCAGGACTGGACTCAGCAGGTCTCTATGTAGTCCTTCCTGTAGTCAGTGAAGCATGCCAGAAGGGTATACCACAAGCCAGCTAACTTGCCTAAATCTTCTGATATAACTTTTTTTTGAGAGAGAGAAGCTTGAAATGCGTGTGGTCTAATTGATTAAACAAACTATAACACATCTAAGTTTAGCTTTTTTTTTTATTAACAAGAAAATCAATGGTTATTTCTGCAGTTTTATTAGAGGTAGGTGGCTAACTCATTGATCTTGTTTTGTAGAACACCCCTAGGTAAATAGGGCTGCAGACCTAATGCCCGTTGATTAGTTTTGAGGGTGCTGTTTGGTTTCATTGGGTTGGTTTAAAGCAGGAGATGCATTTGTTTCCCTGTGATAAGTCATTTTATAGCAGGGAGTAGGACTACAGTCCCTCGCTCATTACCAGAGAATCTCGAAATGAGTGTAATAGTGGCATTGGATTATATTTTAGCAGTGTCGGTGTGGACTTTTCTCAGTTAAAGACAAGGAGGCAGAAGGCTAAGCACCCTCCAGTCTAATTGGCTAATCTGATTTTTGTTGTCACTAGATAGCTATCGTTCCATTTGGAGACAGATTTACATGTGAATATTCTAAAATCATTCAAACAATATCTGCATTTTCCCACCAGAGATGTTTCCATGCAATTGACTTGTTGTGGATAAAATGCATGATCACGTAGTGTATAGAAAAATAACTTTTGTTAAATGGATTTTCAACTCTGCTGATGGTTTTATCACAAATTGTGTGTTTTATTTATTATATATATATATATATATAGTGAATGTTCCCACTCTGGTCTTGCCATGTGCGCTCTAGCCAACCGCTCACAGACAGTGCGGTATAGCCTAGGCCTACATGATCAGATTATTATGGACAAAAGAGCGAGATTCTTTGTATTTGTCAAACGCCAGCCAAGCATTGATTATCATGTCACCAGAATAAGACCCTTGATATTTATTGGAATAATTTATTTCAGCTGTAGCGTAATAAACTGCATCAATTCCCAAATCGTAGTGGGAGGACCACACAACACATCGTGTGACTCGAAGTTGACTTCGATATGATGGTTATTATATCAATATTTGCCCATAAAGGCATTTCTACCACCATTTATCACATTATTCATTTTTACCAAGATCCCATCTTGTCTAGGTTTTTTTTTTTTTGGACGTTTGGAAAGTTTACTGACAAATTATCTGTTTCCGTCAGGCCTGTCTTGACTTTTTGTTTTAATCCAACATGTACTTTTACTTTAATTGCATAAAAAGGTCAAAAAAACTGTTAACGACGGTGGCGTAGTGGTAGAAAGTCTACTCCAAAATAATTTATTCCTCTAATCATTGCACGTCTACTCCCATTTCTGTGTGTCAGGACTCGATTCAGCTCTGAACCGACTCTTAATGTTAAGTCTTTTTGGAAAGGAGACTGATTAGTTGCTGTACTTCCGAGAACACAAATACTCACAACTTTCATAGCGAGCAATGAGGGACTGACATTCTGACCACACCGCTTGCGTCGCAAAATAAATATACACGTTATTCAATCATTGCACCCACACTGCTCGCACGCGCCAACAAGCGTCTGTGTTGCCAAACAGTAGTCAGTTCTATTTGTGACGCTGAACATGGTGCAAGTCCTGCCTCTCTCATAGAAGCATATACCCACGTGCCATCTCATTAGTTATACCCACGTGGGTGATTAAAAAATGAACTGAGGTCAGTCGGTTGGTTTTGGTAATACACCTATTATGAAAGTTAGATGCCAATCGCCATATAAAGTCCAAAGAAGGAAAAAGCCTGGAAGGAGGAGAGATGACTAGAAACAAATCGGTTGACTGTTTTATTTGTGGATTAATTGTCGGAGTAGAGGACCTTGTGCATTTTCAGGTAAAATAACTCAACGTTTATATCCCAGGACAAATTAGCTAGCAACTGCAAGCTAACTAGCTAAATTGCCATAAATGTTTAATGCTTTCGACCTGTCCCCAAATTAAGATAATTGGTTCAGAGTTTGTTTTGATATTTCAATCTGCGTGCTGTGGTCGCATTTGGTGTGGGGGGGGACAAAATCAATTTGCGCACGATGGCTGACGCGTTTGGGCATGGTGTGAGAGTAAGGGGAGGAGCACAACATAGGCAGGTCTGCCACCAGGCAGGCAGACAGACCGGCGTAGTGCGCGGTTCTATCTGACAACCAAAGCTGTATCTCGCAATGGAATGATGTATCTCACAATTTCTTGGCTTGCGATTTCAGTAAAGCAGGTCCTATCAATGAATAGGCTAAGATATTCTACACGCAACAGACCGAAGACTGAACACACTTGTATCATTAGCGAAGAGAAAGAGCAGGGGTGTAATTTAGTCTAATCCAGTGGTCACCAATCAGTCCATCACCAAACATTTCTATATAAAATAAAAAACAGATTAAGTATTATTAGTTTTGCGGTAGGTGTACTGGATTCAGCTGCCCTGCATGCTAGGTAGTAAAAGTGTTCCCATTTTGAGCTATTTAATCTGTCTGAATGTAAAAACTACTACCCGGAAGGCCGGGAGAGCAAATCAAGTGCCCTTATAGGCCTACTGCTGGCTAATCAGATCACCATGTCTGCAGCTTCCACGAGCCCATAGCGAAGTTGATACTGACATTTCTAAACCTTTAAAACCATGACTAGAGACTCAACTAATACCGCAAAGAACAGCTGTTTTTCTGAGTGAATGAATGTTTGTATTTTTTTTCAGCACTGTCAACACTTATATAAGCCAGAAAATGTGCTTCTCCCTATCCACTCCCGCTACAAAGTATCGATTGGCTTATGTTATTAGCGGCTTGCCTTTTTTAATATTGAGGAATATTTCATGTTCTCTGGTGATAGTAGTAAGAACATGTATTCATGTATGAGGCAGAAATAATGAAATGTGGTGCAAGACGGTGGCCCCTTTTTGGTCAGTCTCAGCGGAGGAAACGAGAGCTGAGGAACTGTGAGAGGCTGGCCATCAGATGCAGGCACAATCAGTCCAGTAAAATTAAAAGGAATTATTTTAGTTTTTGTTCACTCAGCTGTGCCTCACAAGTAATGCAACAAATGATATATTACCAGTGTATTCATATGCCTCAAGTTTTGAAATATCATTTTTAAATGGTCTGAGAATAACAACACTGGCAGGGCAATTCAAGCATAGCCAAAATGCAGTGATAATGTATTGGGCCTATAGCCTGCACAAACCTCATTGCTACAGAACGGTTTTTAATAGGTTATTAAAGGTGCAAAATTGCTCCGCCATTTCCTGGTTGCTAAAATTCTAACAGTTTACCCAATTTCAGTTTGTGACTAAACAAGCAGTGTGTAGTGTAGAGAATTATTGTACCATCTAAACCCATGTGAAATATTTTACAAAAACCAAACTTAAGAACCTGAATCATAGAACATATTTACCGCTTCTTAGACTTGCTATTAATGAGTGACAGATCTATAGCTCACATTTCTATGTGATTTTGGTTGGGTCGGCCAAAAAGTAACATATTGAGCGGTAGATCTCGGCTCAAAACATTTTGCAACTAAAACAAGATTTCTATTGTATAAATGCTGGTAGGTTGCTCCCTGTTTGCTTCCGTTTAAGAAATGGTTTGAAACAGAATCGGCATAATGAATACGCCCTAGGAGAGCCGGTGCAAGGAAGGGGCAGGCAGAAAAAGCTGTGATGCGAATGTCTTGTTAATCTGTTTAGCATGCCTTGCATATATTTACCAAAGTAGCCTAAAGTTCTATTTAAATTACACAATTTTCCCCAGGCCTTATAGCCTATCGTCTAGTTAGGCTATAACACCGATAATCATGTTTTGTGAATACTGCACTATTTACATTTTCCTTCAATGTTAAAGATCACACTTTTATTTCAAAGTTTTTAACTTTAAAATGTTCACACCCCTAATAGAAACCTGGTTATTGACATTAATTTTCAATCACTCACTGTCATCACTCATGCTGGAGCTCGGAGTTAGCAGGTCTGACAGAGCATTTATGCCCTGTTGTGGCTCTTGGTGTGTGTGATTGAATTTGTCATGGTGTCTTTCATCTGAGGGTCCACAGATCAGCAAGATCTGATCCTGAGTGGAACTCTGCATTATTCTCTCAGACATAGGCTTGGCCTAATCAATTGCCTGTCTTTTGTGTGTTTGGAATGAGTTTCACATGACATGAGTTAAAGTTTAAAGTGCCATGGATAGAAAAGGCCTATGGTCATTAGTTTGTTGAGGGCTTTGGAGCAGCATGGACTCTTGGCATATCAAAGTGTGCTGGCCGTGCTCTGACAGATCTGTCAGCAGTCTTATGACAGCCATATAATCTCCCTCGCTGCCTCCGATGACCCTCCACTCAGTTGCATCACCGGGGTCTCAGACTGACTCCTACAGTATCATCCCTTGGGCCAGGAGTTTTTCTGAATTTCCTCAGAAAAGGTAAAACTATGGCCAGGTGTTTTTCCTGTTCAGTTCACATGGACAGGAAAAATTCTTGGCCTAATCGTCAACAATATAGCTACTTATCTTACAAGTGATAACCTACCCTATACCTTCGGGGGGCCTCAAATCCAGCTGCAGTGACCTACTGTAGCACTCACTGCCTAGTACCGACCAGCTGTCCACAAACCCTTACTCTTAAATGTTTTACATCCATGAATTTGACAACCGCTGTTAAATTACCGACATTACAAATGACCCCTCTTATAGTGTTTATACGGCAGCATCTCTCTGATTTAGAGTCAAGTTGTCACCCCAGAGGTGCGTCTCTGCCCTAGCCACCTGTTGGTAGACATTGCAGCTCTCGCTCTCGCTCGCTCTGCTAATGATTGGTCGGGCATCAGGAAGGCAGTAGGACCAGCGTCTTGTGCCTCTGGAGATAATGAATTTACAGACATGCGATACCTCTAATGCCCTTGATATGATTGTCCTTGGGCAAGTTTGACAATGTTGCTACTTGCTAGGTTATGATTTTTTTTAACTGTGTGTGAGGGATGGTGGATCTGACTATGCAGCCACATACCAGTATGTATTGTAAAAATTACCGTCTATAATGATATGTGATAGTGCTAAAGAAATGAAAAATTGGAATACTAAAAAAAAAAAAAAACTTATCCCGCTATACCATAATAAATGTAAGTTCAAATGCTGAGACCATTGATTGCTTTTGAGCAAGCACCCTACACACTAAAGCAAGGCTGTTGAAAACTTAGGCTCGTTAAGGAAGTAATTTTATCACTCCATACCCTAGGTTTTTGCCGAAATGACGCTGCTGGCTATACCACAAAGATTTTTTGAAAAATCAAACAGCTAGATTGTTTACCTTTTCAAAAGATCCTCTGTGGAACGTCCTGAATAATCGGTCATTCCATTCTCAATCTTCTTGTAAGATCCCCCTCAAATGCCAGTTGTTTTAGTTTTCCTTGGGTGTAGCATGCTTCTTCTGTGCTGACTGAACACATTTGTCAAAGTGGAAAAGGAGTTCTCACATGAAGCTGTGGATGCCCCAAAAGTCAATCCATGTGCAGTAAGCACTGTCGGCATAGCGGAGAGAGGCCCAGAGATTCGTTTGCAGGATATCAAGTGGGTTCATTTGTCCTCATTGGCGCAAAAACTGGCAAGTGACACTAACCTCAGCTTCCACCAAATCTGTTTTGCTTAGATCCAGCAGTGGTTTCACGTTTTCACATCTGGAAAGTCATGGCTCTCAGGGCACACAGGGCCTCCACCAGTTGGCTGTTGCGTTCGCTGAATCATTCTGACATTTCACCAATGAACGCGTCCAAGAAGTCTTTTTACACTGTCTTTTCTCTGTCCTCATAGGCCTACTGTACTGTCCACCATGTATTGCTGGAGATATGTACTTACATAACGTTGTCGTTTGCTTGGAGCTGGTGGTGAGTCAGTGCCACTGGCACGGAACTGTGCCCAAATGGTTTCGAACTCGCTGTCACACCTCAGCTTCTCAACACACTCCAACGCACTGCGGACCACTTTGACTCTAGTCTAAAGATCTGTTGCTTTTGCATGGGGTAATTTGTTTGGAGGATCGAGAAGACTGATTCTGTTCTATGGTGGCTGTAAATTTCAAGCCAGGGTCCGTCACTGCCTTCAGCAGCCCTGTAGCCTCGAAGCTTACTTCTGTGTTGTACAAAAATGGTCATTTGATGTCACAGAGAAACTTCACAATGCTGTCAACTTTTAACAACCACTGACACAGTTGCCATGTGTCCCCTTCTCCTTTGGCTTTGTTTGAGTACTTTATCGAAGCCAATTTCTGATATCCACCGTGGCAGATTAGCTGGTTCGAGCTAGCTAAATAGGCTGACTTTTAAAAAAAATACAAAATTATACAGCAAGCTAAGAAGCTAACTAAACTCTGTAGTGGTGGGGCATGAGGCAGAGTTGAGAAGCAGCTTCAATGGTGAACTTGACCCCCCGCCCTTAAATCTAAATCAAATATTACAGGTGGAGGCGTGTCATGTTATTCACTTAGCTTACCACAGATAAGCACCCCCTGCTTTTTATGGAAACCCAAAGGAGTCATACCTAACCCACCCCAGTGGCTTTCCATAGTCCCCCTATACACACAGCAGCGTGCGCTGTCTATGGTGCTAACGCAGCGGAGATACAGATTCTGTGCCAACTTGTCACTCAATCAGTAGAACTTTTTAGCTTCTTTCAATATATTGGCATATAAAACTTCACTGAGGGTGCTAAGCCCCTGTTTGCCCCCTCGTGGATCCGCGCCAGCATATATACGGATTGTTTCAAGAAAAACTACCAAACCTATTGGTGATGGAAGATCTGAGCAATCAAATAAAATCTCATGTCAGCCCTGATCAGCGTGTAGCCTACATATAGTCAGATGAGTTGGCACCGGTGGTAGCTTAGGCTATTTTTATTCCAGTAAAACACAATTTAACACACATGATAAAAAATAACCTATCAAATGACATTGGGTTGTCATTCAACTAATAAAGCCTTATGTTCCCCAAGCCATTTTTACAAACATTTTAATGCTGAAGGTGACGCACAGATGTGCCAGATCAGGAATAGGCCTACCTCCTTATTGGTCAGCTCTCGACGCAGTGCATTTTGACTAGGCTACTGATATTGCCTGGCGTTGTTCGATATGAAAAATGATTTGTAGATCAATGACTGTCAACATAATGACATACTTAGCTCGACACTGAAAGAGCGGACGCAGGCCGATGCAGTCGTATCTTAAACTTTTGAACTGGGGACATGGCTTATCGGTGGTGAATCGTTACATCTCTACTAATATTGTTGCTATAGGGCAATTCCACGGTATGGGAATTGTGCTGAGACTCTGATTTGTCACTTAAAATGTATGCCTAACAAAAAACATTGATTTCAAAGTTTAACAATCCATACAACTATGCACAAGGAAGGCTTTTAACAATGTTTGGACTGCACCAACTCGTCACCAATCATAGACATCTGTTTCACAAGTTTGGACATCAAAGTAGAGTACAGTACATTATAGTATACTCAACTCTAGTGTGTGCTATGTACTTTAGTGAGCTGTACTCTACTTTTCTTTACTGTGCTGTACAGTCCAAACTTGTGAACTCTACTGTGGTTTGTGACTACTATGATTTACTGTTGTAGCCAATTCAATTGTAGACAGTCTGTTACCGATTTTTGTTTAGTAATTACATTACTAATTTTGTAACGGAATTTAGTTTTAATCGCTTAACAATTAATGAACACGTTTGCTATCAGTAAAAACACTTAACTAATTGAAAGGTCTACCTTGTTACATCTGTGAACTTTCATTATTCTCCCTCGTGAGGGAGTGCGATTTGAAAATATCTTAGATATGTGGGTTTTTGATAACGGCGTTAAAGCACAAGGCAATGTTTATTAAATGCTGGGAAAAAATGTATTTCTAATACCTTTTAAGACTTATTTTTCTGGTAGATGTTTTCTAAGACCCGTTTTCTATCTGTTTGACCAGAATTCAAAGCCTTTGATTATTCCAAGTTTTTAGGATGGAAAATGGTTGAACAATTTACATGTCCCTTAATCCCTCAACATTATAGACTCATTTGACACTCAATTTGATATTCTCCTATGAACTTCACATGTTGGTGATCATGGGTCCTTTTACATGGAAATGATACTATTTCTCATTAGGTCAATGATGATCTGCAAGTGTTATATAGACAGGAGGAATGGCTTTGTAAAATAACTGAGGTGTATGTTCAAGATAATTGCTCTACCTGTGAGTCAGACGTTGTGTCCTGTGTTTCTCCACGTTTCTAGGCGGCTGACCTGAGCAAGCCCATAGACAAGAGGATCTACAAAGGAACGCAGCCCACGTGTCATGACTTCAACCCCCTCACAGCCACAGCGGAGAGCGTCTCCCTGCTCGTGGGTTTCTCGGCCGGCCAGGTGCAGCTCATTGACCCAATCAAGAAGGAGACCAGCAAGCTCTTCAATGAGGAGGTAGGTTTAACAGCGTTTACTTTAGCCAAGCTGGCTAAGATGGGTGTCCTGTGGTTGAATATCAATGTATGATGTTGACTGCCTACTGGGAGGAAACTGTTTTCTAATGCAAAATGAGAGTAAAGGTTCTGTTCCAATATCCAATGTATTAGGCATGCATTTAAGTGTAACGCTAGTGTTGATATCTTGTTGGAATGCATGTTTGACACTTGAGTTATTTGTCTCTCGCTGACAATCATTGTCTCCCCCTCTCTCCCTCAGAGACTGATAGACAAGTCTCGTGTGACATGTGTACGGTGGGTTCCTGGCTCAGAGAGCCTCTTCCTAGTGGCCCACTCCAGCGGCAGCCTGTACCTGTACAACGTAGAGCACACCTGTGGCACCACGCCACCCCACTACCAGCTTCTCAAACAGGGCGATGGCTACGCCGTGCACACCTGCAAGAGCAAGTCGGCCCGCAACCCCCTACTACGCTGGACAGTAGGTGAGGGGGCGCTGAACGAGTTTGCCTTTTCCCCCGATGGGAAGTTCCTTGCGTGCGCCAGCCAGGACGGCTTCCTGCGCGTGTTTGGCTTCGACGCAGCCGAGCTGCACGGCACAATGAAGAGCTACTTCGGAGGGTTGTTGTGCGTGTGCTGGAGCCCGGACGGACGATATATAGTGGCCGGGGGGGAGGACGACCTAGTGACCGTCTGGTCCTTCTCAGACTGCAGGGTGATCGCCAGGGGCCACGGCCACAAGTCGTGGGTGAGCGTGGTGGCGTTTGATCACTGTACTACCAGCGTGGAGGACAGCGACCCACCCGCCGAATTCAGCGGGAGTGACGAGGAGTTCCACGAGCAGATCCACTTTGGAGGGGGGCGGGACCGGGCTAATAGTTCCCAATCACATCTTTCCAAGAGGAACTCTACAGACGGCAGGCCAGTCAGCGTGACCTATCGCTTTGGCTCGGTGGGCCAGGACACCCAGCTGTGTCTGTGGGACCTGACTGAGGACATCCTGTTTCCCCACCTGCCCCTGTCACGTACCAGAACTCACACTAACGTCATGAGTGCCACCAGCCCCCCGGCTACTGGGGCGGGCACTACTAATACTACTACTACTGCTGCTGCTGCTACTACCACTACTACTACTACTACTACTACTGCTACTACTACTGCTACTACTGCTGCTACTCCTACTACTAACCCACCTGGTACCAATGGCAACAACACAGTGAGCAATAGTAGTGGTAACAGTGGCGCCCCAGCTAACTCGCTCCCCGCCCCCCTGCCGCGCTCCAACAGCCTGCCACACTCCTCCGGCCCCGCAGGGGGCAACACCACGCCTAACTGTCACACGAGCAGCAGCAAAGGAAGCAGCATTATCGACAGCACCTTCATTGCCACGGGCGTCAGCAAGTTCGCTACACTGTCGCTGCACGACACACGCAAGGAGCGCCACGAGAAGGACCACAAACGCAACCACAGCATGGGCCACATCAGCAGCAAGAGCAGCGATAAGCTCAACCAACTGAGCTCTGCGGCGCGGACGGCCAAGGCGGACGCCGCTAAGACTCTGGGCACGCTGCTGTGCCCGCGCATGGAGGAGGTTCCTCTGCTGGAGCCGCTGGTGTGTAAGAAGATTGCTCACGAAAGACTCACTGTGTTAATCTTCCTGGAGGACTGTCTGGTCACAGCCTGCCAGGAGGGCTTCATTTGCACATGGGCCAGGCCCGGTAAAGTGGTGAGTCTGTTACAACCCCTAACCCCTAGACATATGGGCCAGGCCTTGGAAAGTGGTGAGTCTTAACCCCAAGCCACTTTCAACCCCAGACACTTCAGTTTGACATCTAACACCTAGACTAGACACATCATAAATCTCTGAAAATGATTGAGTGAGTTGGGGTTTGCGACGCAGGATCCTCTTTTGCCCACTGTGATTCGCTTACAAGGGTGATTATCAATCCAGGAACTTAATTTGATTTTCTTTATGATGATGAAAACGTACCGTTTCCCCTCAATTACCTAAGTTTGAATTCAAATTGTTTTACCGTTCTGAGTGTCCAAAAACCATCTCTTCTCCTCTAACTCATTCCCCTCTGCTCTCTTCCTCCACAGGGCTTACTATCATCTCAGAACCCGGCCAACTCTCCTAGTGGGACTGTTGTATAGCCCTGGTGCTAGTGCTGCTAAACTAAACCGAGCTCCACCAGACATGACAGGACAGGATGACCTGGCCACACCTCGCCACAGCCCTGCAGCGCTGTTCTCTCTCTCTCACACCTTCATCAAAATCACCACTACTGAAGCTCTTTTTGTTCTGTTAATCTTTAGATAGAAAGATGGATAGCTAACGTGGGCCATTGAGGGTAGATGGGTTGGCCCACCGTCTGAAAAGAGTGTAAAGGATCGTGTGAAAGGTGCAGAATGCTTGAAATCGTCCAGGAGGATTTAAAGTGTTGTTCAGAGAGGGAGGCTGGCTGCGATGTGTTTACTTTGTTTTCACCTCCCTTCCTCTCTCAACATTCTCTTTCCCGGTCCAAAAACAACCCCCAAGCTACAGCTTGTTTTCAGACTGGGCTTGTCTCTAATAGCGTGGCCTCCTCCAGAAACCACCCCTAGCCACTACTACCCCCTAGGCTCTTCATGTAGATCTGAAAGACCTTGGATAGGTTTAATCATTATGGTAGTAGGCACATTTCTCCACTATTCAGTTCTCTCAGATCTAGCCTAGGTATTAGGGGCTAGGTGTTGTCTTGGGACAGGTGCTATCGCTTTTAGCTTGATCCTCATCCATGACTAACCCTGGTGGAGTTGGATCACATGTTCATAGCAAAGGGAGACCGGAGCAGTTAGCTTCCTATAACTACAATAAAAAAAATATTTTTGAATTTAAATCAGAATATCACAGCTTGAGTACGTTGCACTGATTTTATTGTTTATGTAAATTTTTATTCATAATTATGACAAAAACAAGATGGTTGAAGATAGCCTTTGGATGCACTTGGGTTGTGGCGAGTAATCTCTGTCTGGATGCTAAAATCATAGTTGTTTTTTTTAAAGAAAAAGAGAAATGTTTGCACTTAATAGTTTGTTAGAAGAGAATGGCTTTACAATTTTGGAGTGTGCAAGGACTCCCCCGACAAGGTTGTTAAAAATATAAATAGAATTAAAAACCTTTATCTATTGAACATTTATTTTAATATTGTTTCAGATTTAAAACATGGGCTCTGTATTATATGTAAATATTGTACTTCAATGATTTGGTGAAATTTTCATTGTTACACTAGTTTGAAGTTCTTCATTTCAGAAAATAGTGATATTTCTAATTCAGAAAAATATACATAATATTAAAAATGAATCTTGAATATGCAGGTTCATGTTTTTTCCTTTCTGTTGTACATAAAGAGAATTCAGGTGTATTTTTCATAATGAAATGTTTGTTATAGGAGATGTCTCTATGGAATCCTCTTTATCTAGTAGGTAGTGCTGAAAGCTAGCCTGTCGCTGCAGACTCCTCTATGTAGAAAAGTTTTCCCAGTCCCAAACTCGCTCCTGCTCCCTATGCACTTGTGAAGTCCTGAGAGCATGGCCGCGGGAAGTTTTGGGTTGGGGGTGCTGTCGACGGGGTTCTGAGTAATATTTTTCTCTATGCTATGCTGAGAGGATTGTATAGGAAATGTGGAAATTGAAAGACTAGATATATACTTTACCATATTGCTCATATACCTATCCAATCTTCTTAGATCGCCACAAGTGTCACAGGGCTTAGGTGCTAGTGGTTGTTTTGGGACTGGGCCGTAGGCTAAGGTAGGAGCTGTCTAATTCAGCCATCACTCAGAGCTCAGGTAAACCACGGAAGACTAACGCTAACATAATTCTCTTACCCATTATTAGGCCCCAGTACATAAAATATCTGTGAATTCACCTACCTAGTATACAAATATGACTAAACCGGTGTTATAGGTGTGTGTGGACTATGGCCGCTACATGAGTAATGACAATGGGACTGTGTGTCAACCACATTTCTGGTCAACTGACACTGTTGATAAACGTCACTACTTGATGGCGATATGAGTGCTGGGCCTTGTTTACGGGGGTGCAACATTATGAAACGTTCACATAGAAATGTATTGTCTAGAAAAGATATGGGAATATCTGTCGTGTAGATGGGGACTGGAGTTAGCTCTATTCATGACATTTCTAGGTGCTCATTTCAGCTGAGCGTTTTCCGAAAGCTTCATGGCACTGAGATCATCTTACAACCATTGCCTACAATGGACGTCTATAACAATTATTTTAGCGCTGTGAAGCGTCCGGGAAACTTGCACCCGAGTGTTTCACCTCCCTGAACCCACCCCAGGAGATGAGGGAGTTTTGTGAAGCACCCAGGTAGGCAGTGTGAGGATTCTCCAAGGTCTAACTGTGGGAGTATTATTTTTTTCCTCCATGTGACACCTATTAAACAACTTTGACAGACCTCGTTGTCTCCGACCTCCAGTCTTTACTAGTAGGCCTATGGGCTGAATGAGTATGAATGGACAGTCAGTCAAAAGTTCCCTCTCAATTCTGTTCTATTCACACTTGAATTAAACAATTATGATTGTAGCTGTGACACTCTTGTTTTGGTAGTATTGAGTGGACAAATGACACTTCAATTTCATTTGAACAGACGACTGTCTCAAATCACTCAACATAATGTTTTGTTTGACCAACTGTTCAATAGCGTTATGACTAAAAAAGCGGAAATGGTTTCTTGGAACAATTTAAACCACAACATTGTGTCTCCACCTACCCCACCCAAACATTATGGACCTAGGAGTAGTGAAGCTATTAGTGTTTTGGGTCTTTGTGGACCCCTCCACATGTGCAGCCCAGGGGGGCGATGGGACTCCTCTCTGGGCTAGAGGGACAAGTAGACAGAGCCTATAATCATCTATCGGAGTAGGGTAGAATATAACTTGTTCGTACAGAGATGGAAATGTACTGTGTTTGTCATGGCATTCTTAGTGCCACCATGATGGATGCAATGGAGTTCTCTGCTAAACTCAATAGATCTTTGTCTGAGGGAGTCTGTCTCACCTTGATCAGAATGTTCTCTGGTTTCACATCCTGGTGGAAGAGCCCACAACTGTGAGGAGAGAATCTACACGTCACAGAAATCAACTGAAAGTACCCTTGACACAGTATCAGAAGTGAGCCTGCTCTCCTATGCTCATCTGTGCTTACCTGTACATGTGGTCCAGAGACTTGCAGAGCTGGTACATGAAGTTGTGGGGCCTGCTCTCTGGCATGGAGTAGTGTCGGGCTAACTCAGAGGTCAGGGGTTATGGTAGTAATGAAGCATAGTATTTACACCTCACACCTGATAAGAATCACCTGTTTACTGCTGAAAGCATTTTAAATTCCAACAAAGGCAAAGATTTCATTTCATTCCCGGCAGTTGTGAACGTTCCTTCCCTTTTGCCCGCTTTCACTCTGATGGGGTTGGATATGTAGAAGAAATATGGCGGGAAACTAGATGGAAAAACTGGTTATGACCACCAGTCTGAGATCTATGAAGAGAAATGAAGAAGGAAGGGAACAATGTTTTGAAATGAAATGCAGCCATATACTAAGTGTAGACTAAGACTACATAAACCTTCACTGACCTTTAATCAGCTCACAGACAGTTGAAGTCGGAAGTTTACACAAATACACTTAGGTTGGAGTCATTAAAACTTGTTTTTCAACCACTCCACACATTTCTTGTTAACAAACTATAGTTTTGGCAAGTCAGTTAGGACATCTACTTTGTGTATGACACAAGTAATTTTTCCAACAATTGTTTACAGACATTATTTCACTTATAATTCACCGTATCACAATTCCAGTGGGTCAGAAGTTTACATACACTAAGTTGACTGTGCCTTGAAACAGCTTGGAAAATTTAAAAAAATGATGTCATGGCTTTAGAAGCTTCTGATAGGCTAATTGACATAATTTGAGTCAATTGGAGGTGTAACTGTGGATGTTTATCAAGGCCTACCTTCAAACTCTGCCTCTTTGCTTGACATCATGGTAAACTCAAAAGAAATCAGCCAAGACCTCAGAAAAAAAATCTTAGACCTCCACAAGTCTGGTTCATCCTTGGGAGCAAATTCCAAACGCCTGACGGTACCACGTTCATCTGTACAAACAATAGTATGCAAGTATAAACACCATGGGACCACACAGCCGTCATACCGCTCAGGAAGGAGACGCGTTCTGTCTCCTAGAGATGAATGTACTTTGGTGCGAAAAGTGCAAATCAATCCCAAAACAACAGCAAAGGACCGTGTGAAGATGCTGGAGGAAACCGGTACAAAAGTATCTATATCCACAGTAAAACGAGTCCTATATCGACATAACCTGAAAGGCCGCTCAGCAAGGAAGAAGCCACTGCTCCAAAACTGCCATAAAAAAGCCAGACAGTTATTTTTGGAGAAATGTCCTCTGGTCGGATGAAACAAAAATAGAACTATTTGGCCATAATGACTATCGTTATGTTTGGAGGAAAAAGGGGGAGGCTTGCAAGCCGAAGAACACCATCCCAACTGTGAAGCACGGGGGTGGCAGCATCATGTTGTGGGGGTGCTTTGCTGCAGGAGGGAATGGTGCACTTCACAAAATAGAAAGTTATTTGAATATATTGAAGCAACATCTCAAGACATCAGTCAGGAAGTTAAAGCTTGGTTGCAAATGGGTCTTCCAAATGGACAATAACCCCAAGCATACCTCCAAAGTTGTGGCAAAATGGCTTAAGGACAACAAAGTCAAGGTATTGGAGTGGCCATCACAAAGCCCTGACCTCAATCTATAGAAAATGTATGGGCAGAACTGAAAAAGCGTGTGCGAGCAAGGAGGCCTTACAAACCTGACTCCGTTACACCAGCTCTTTCAGGAGGAATGGGCCAAAATTCACCCAACTTATTGTGGGAAGCTTGTGGAAGGCTACCCAAAATGTTTGACCCAAGTTAAACAATTTAAAGGCAATACTACCAAATACTAATTGTGTCTATGTAAACTTCTGACCCACTGGGAATGTGATGAAAGAAATAAAAGCTGAAATAAATAATTCTCTCTACAATTATTCTGACATTTCACATTCTTAAAATAAAGTGGTGATCCTAACTGACCTAAGACAGGGAATTTTTACTACGATTAAATGTCAGGAATTGTGAAAAACTGAGTTTAAATGTGTTTGGCTAAGATGTATGTAAACTTCCGACTTCAACTGTCTCTCTATGGCACCACTGTTCTCATCACTGACAGGATACATCAGACAGAAGAAGAAGAGTGTGGCAATGGGAAAGAAACTAGCATGTGTGCCTTGATATTAAATGTTTATCCTCAGTATGATGACTTCAGAAAGGAATTCTTGGTAAGTAGTACAGAAGAGTTATTCTGTTTAAGAACAGAACATAACTAGTCAGTTAACTGATGCTTATTTGAAGTGACATGCGTTCAAAATAGGAGCTGAGACAACCATGTAGATTTAACGTAACTAAACCTCTATCCAAAAATAAAATGTTAGTAACAATTACGAATGCCTGTGACTGAGGCTTGTCGCCTTAGATGGCCTATGGAATGGACAGACACATTCAGTGTTCCTCACAAGATGATCTGACGTAGTTGCAGGATGTTGAGATGAGAACTCGGTCTCCTGTTAGCCTGGACCTCCCTCAGGTTACAGACATGCCCTGAGCTGAACCAGAACACAGTCACTAACAAACATCTACGTACACTATATATTACAAAAGTATGTGGACACCTTTTCAAATTAGTATATTTCAACCACACCTGTTGCTGACAGGTGAATAAAATCGAACACACAGCTATGCAATCTCCATAGACAAAAATTGGCAGTACAATGGCCTTACTGAAGACCTCAGTGACTTTCAACGTGGCACCGTCATAGGATGCCACCTTTCCAACAAGTCCATTCGTCACATTTTTGCCCTGCTAGAGCTGCCCCGCTCATCTGTAAGTGCTGTTACTGTGAAGTGAAAACGTCTAGGAGCAACAACAGCTCAGCCGCGAAGTGGAAGGTCTCACAGAACAGGACGGCCAAGTGCTGAAGCGTGTAGCGTTAAAAATCGTCTGTCCTCAGTTGCAACACTCATTATCAAGTTACAAACTGCCTCTGAAAGCAACGTTTCCATGGCTGAGCAGCCGCACACAAGCCTAAGATCACCATGTGCAATGACAAGCGTCTGCTGGAGTGGCGTAAAGCTCCCCGCCATTGGACTCTGGAGCAGTGGAAATGCGTTCTCTGAAGTGATGAATCACGCTTCACCATCTGGCAGTCCGATGGATTAATCTGGGTTTGGCGGATTCTAGGAGAACTCTACCTGCCCCAATGCATAGTGCCAACTGTAAAGTTTGGTGTAGGAGGGATAATTGTCTGGGGTTGTTTTTTAAGGTTTGGGCTAGGCCTGTAGTTCCAATGAAGAGAAATCTTAACGCTATAGCATACAATGACTTCTAGACAATTCTGCACTTCCAACTTTGTGGCAAAACTTTGGGGAAGGCCCTTTCCTGTTTCAACATGACAATGTCCCTGTGCACAAAGCGAGGTCCATACAGAAATGGTTTGTTGAGATCTGTGAGAAAGAACATGACTGGCCTGCACAGAGCTCTGACCTCAACCCTATCGAACACCTTTGGGATGAATTGGAACGACGACTGCGAGCCAGGCCTAATCGCCCAAAATCAGTGTCGGACCTCACCAATGATCTTGTGGCTGAATGTAAGCAAGTCCCAGCAGCAATATTTCCAACATCTAGTAGAAAACCTTCCCAGAAGAGTGGAGGCTGTTATAGCAGCAAAGGGGAGACCAAGTCCATATTAATGCCCATGATTTTGGAATTAGATGTTTGACGAACAGCTTTTAATCACTTTTAACTTTTAATCACAATGTCAAATAATGCTGTGTGTGAGAGAGTGTGTATAAATATCTGTATTACAAGGTGCACATCTCTGCTGGTCTGTGAGCTGAATTACCTTTCTAAAGGCTGCTTTATTGTCTTACAGGCAGAGTAGTCCTACTTTCCATCCATTAGACATTTGGTCTTTACAACATCTGCAAATGTCCCTTTTCCAATTTTCTTGATGATCCTGTATTTTACAAGAAAAAAGAAGACAAGAAAAATGCAAGACATGAAACTCAACCTTTGTTGACAAATGATTGTTGAATAGACATTTTCAAAAAAAATAGTTATGTGATTATATATTTAAAAGTAAAAAAAAGTTATATCCCATCCATATATAAGATTTCAGAAATAGTCATCTAGATTAGAATATGAACCACAAAACCTTACTATCCATCCTCCTCCCGACTGCATCATAAAGTCTGAATAACTATTTCATCATCGTGAGTGTGTCCATGCGATGTGAAGAATGGTAGCAGACAGTAGCCTAAACAAACTATGGCTTGAAAATCGGGGATTCAGTACCACGGACAGCTGTGATAGCAATCCCTACGATCTGACGTCCAGTATGGGGTCAATGTCACACCATATGTGTTGAATTCAAAATAAAATACATTGTGAACATGATCAATAAAGTTGAGAATGTCAACATATTTGCGAGGGCGGGTGAAATAATGGATGTTGAAATCGAGCTCATATCTCAGGGGAGGATTGGTGCACTCTCCCGTGATCTTACTCACCAAGTCAACCGCATCATTTCTGACAGCAACTTGACCCCTCTGCTGGTTATTATACTATCAGAAAAGGAGCAGAAAGAGTCATGTCTTCTCCCCTTATGGTAATTTATTTAATGTCCAGTGGGTGTCACTACAGCACCAGCAAATATTGATATGCAGCAACTCCCTCAGTATTGATGTTATCATGCCCTTATCTTATGCCACATGTTAAATTGTTCAGATTATGCTATTCGATTTTTATTTGCTGATGACATTTGGCACCCGGAACATTTTAAATAACAAAATATGGCTTGCTAGCTGCTAGCCATGTTGAAAACAAATCTCTCATCTTCAATGGGAATTGATGGAAATTGATGTAAAATATATCACTAGCCACTTTAAACAATGCTACTTAATATAATGTTTACATACCCTACATTACTCATCTCATACGTATATGTATATACTGAACTCTATATCATCTACTGCATCTTTATGTAATACATGTATCACTAGCCACTTTAAACTATGCCACTTTGTTTACATACCCTACATTACTCATCTCATATGTATATACTGTACTCGATACCATCTACTACATCTTGCCTATGCCGTTCTGTACCATCACTCATTCATATATCTTTATGTACATATTCTTTATCCCTTTACACTTGTGTGTATAAGGTAGTAGTTTTGGAATTGTTAGGTTAGATTACTCGTTGGTTATTACTGCATTGTCAGAACTAGAAGCACAAGCATTTCGCTCCACTCGCATTAACATCTGCTAACCACGTGTATGTGACAAATACATTTGATTTGATTTTCAGTACCACCTTGATTTTGAATTTGCAGTGAGAGGTGAGGCGGGTCGTCTTGCTCTGAACTAATAATAATAATAATATTTTTGAGCAGCTGCTAGGTATGTACTAGAGGTCGACTGATTAATCAGAATGGCTGATTTTTGGGCGCCGATTTGCGGATTTTTTAATATATTTTTTTAGACCTTTATTTAATCTTTATTTAACTAGACAAGTCAGTTAAGAACACATTGTTATTTTCAATGACGGCCTAGAAACGGTGGGTTAACTGCCTCGTTCAGGGGCAGAAAGACAGATTTTCACCTTGTCAGCTCGGGGGATCCAATCTTGCAACTTTACAGTTAACTAGTCCAACGCAAGAACGACCTGCCTCTCTCTCGTTGCACTCCACAAGGAGACTGCCTGTTACGCAAATGCAGTAAGCCAAGGTAAGTTGCTAGCTAGCATTAAACTTATCTTATAAAAAACAATCAATCATAATCACTAGTTAACTACACATGGTTGATGATATTGCTAGATATTATCTAGCGTGTCCTGCATTGCATATAATCTGACTGAGCATACAAGTATCTAAGTATCTGACTGAGGGGTGGTAGGCAGAAGCACGCATGTAAACATACATTCAAACAGCACTCTCATGCTGTTTTGCCAGCAGCTCTTCGTTGTGCGTCAAGCATTGCGCTGTTTATGACTTCAAGCCTATCAACTCCTGAGATGAGGCTGGTGTAACTGAACGGAGTGGGAGGAGTGAGGAGAGGGACGGTAGCTATATTGTTACACTGGCAATACTAAAGTGACTATAAGAACATCCAATAGTCAACGGTTAATTAAATACAAATGGTATGGAGGGAAATAGTTCCTAAATTCCTATAATTCCTAAAATAACTACAACCTAAAACTTCTTACCTCTGAATATTGAAGACTCATGTTAAAAGGAACCACCAGCTTTCATATGTTCTCATGTTCTGAGCAAGGAACGTTAACATTAGCTTTCTTACATAGCACATATTGCACTTTTAATTTCTTCTCCACACTTTGTTTTTGCATTATTTAAACCAAATTGAACATGTTTCATTATTTACTTGAGGCTAAATTGATTTTATTGATGTATTATATTAAGTTCAAATAAGTGTTCATTCAGTATTGTTGTAATTGTCATTATTACAAATACATTAAAAAATAAAAAATAAAAATCGTCCGATTAATCGCTATCGGCTTTTTTGGTCCTCCAATAATCAGTATCGGTATCGGCGTTGAAAAATCATAATCGGTCGACCTCTAGTATGTACTAATTCCATATACAAAATATGCAAGCTACGTTAGTTAGCTAGCTTTCTTGGATTGTGTTAGCAAGCCAAGTTGACATGTCGGTCTGTTACGTTGATCTTTTCTGCTGGTAGAATGATCAGAGATATTGTAGCTATAGAGCAAATCATTTTAATATTAACCACATGCAGAAATCCTAATGTGTGTTTCATTGGATAGGCTACTTAACCGGAGGGTGCATGACACAGGTGGCATGGTGTGAATGTTGGTATTGTCAGAGACTCCAGTCACCTACATCATAGACTGTATTTCTCTGCTCCAGCATGAGAAGCGGTACCAAAGCGCCAAATCTAGGACCAAAAGGCTCCTTAATTAACAGCTTCTACTCCCAAGCCATAAGACTGCTGAACAATTAATCAAATGGCCACCAGATTATTTACATTGACCCCCCCCCCCATTTGATTTTACACTGCAGCTATTCACTGTTTATTATCTACGCATAGTCACTTCACCCCTACCTACATGTACAAATTACCTGTACCCCCGCACATTAACTCCGGTACCTCCTGTATATTGTCTCGTCATTGTTATTTTATTGTGTTACTTTACTTTTTAATATTTTTTTACTTTAGTTAATTTGGTTTTAAAAAAACTTTACTCTTTCTTGAACTGTGCTGTTGGTTAAGGGCTTGTAAGTAAGCATTTCACAATATGGTCTACACCTGGTGAATTCGTCGCATGTGACAAATAAAGTTTGATTAGATATTACTGGCATAAGTGGTCGTACTAGGCTACACAAAAAGACTATCCCGCTAGGGAGGGAGTGAGAGTTTAGCTAGGTCGAATGCACCTTTAGTTTGTCAGCAGGCACAGACTGACATTTTGCCTTTGGGATGTATAGTTTTTTGGGGATTCTGTAGTTGGAATGGTAGGCATCTCAGATGAAAGGGGAACAGTGCTTGCTAATGTTAGCTATAGCTCAGAGATGGGAATTCCACTGGCCATCTTTCTTTAAATATCTCTGGTTACTGTACCTATATTCAGTCTGGGGGTGCTTGTGACAGTAGAAGTGTAGTGGAATATTCCCTCTGCATGTGTTATCCTTCTTAATCCATTACACTAATTAATTCAGCACAGCACAGACTGGTATTTTGCCCATGCAGGATATGAAAGTCATCTTTTATTTTCATTTTCCTCAAATTGTGTGGTTAACTAGCAGCATTATTCAAGTCCATGGTCGTGGCATTTTTCCACGGGAGTAGAATTTTCCCTCTTGCTTTTGCTAATCTTTCAGAAATTTTTATTTTTATTTTTATTTATTTTTATTTCACCTTTATTTAACCAGGTAGGCCAGTTGAGAACAAGTTCTCATTTGCAACTGCGACCTGGCCAAGATAAAGCATAGCAGTGTGAGCAGACAACACAGAGTTACACATGGAATAAACAATTAACAAGTCAATAACACAGTAGAAAACAAAGGGGGGAGTCTATATACAATGTGTGCAAAAGGCATGAGGAGGTAGGCGAATAATTACAATTTTGCAGATTAACACTGGAGTGATAAATGATCAGATGGTCATGTACAGGTAGAGATATTGGTGTGCAAAAGAGCAAGTAAATAAATAAAAACAGTATGGGGATGAGGTAGGTGAAAATGGGTGGGCTATTTACCAATAGACTATGTACAGCAGCAGCGATCGGTTAGCTGCTCAGATAGCTGATGTTTGAAGTTGGTGAGGGAGATAAAAGTCTCCAGCTTCAGCGATTGTTGCAATTCGTTCCAGTCACAGGCAGCAGAGTACTGGAACGAAAGGCGGCCAAATGAGGTGTTGGCTTTAGGGATGATCAGTGAGATACACCTGCTGGAGCGCGTGCTACGGATGGGTGTTGCCATCGTGACCAGTGAGCTGAGATAAGGCGGAGCTTTACCTAGCATGGACTTGTAGATGACCTGAGCCAGTGGGTCTGGCGACGAATATGTAACGAGGGCCAGCCGACCAGAGCATACAGGTCGCAGTGGTGGGTGGTATAAGGTGCTTTAGTGACAAAACGGATGGCACTGTGATAGACTGCATCCAGTTTGCTGAGTAGAGTGTTGGAAGCCATTTTGTAGATGACATCGCCGAAGTCGAGGATCGGAAGGATAGTCAGTTTTACTAGGGTAAGCTTGGCGGCGTGAGTGAAGGAGGCTTTGTTGCGGAATAGAAAGCCGACTCTTGATTTGATTTTCGATTGGAGATGTTTGATATGAGTCTGGAAGGAGAGTTTGCAGTCTAGCCAGACACCTAGGTACTTATAGATGTCCACATATTCAAGGTCGGAACCATCCAGGGTGGTGATGCTAGTCGGGCATGCGGGTGCAGGCAGCGATCGGTTGAAAAGCATGCATTTGGTTTTACTAGCGTTTAAGAGCAGTTGGAGGCCACGGAAGGAGTGTTGTATGGCATTGAAGCTTGTTTGGAGGTTAGATAGCACAGTGTCCAATGACGGGCCGAAAGTATATAGAATGGTGTCGTCTGCGTAGAGGTGGATCAGGGAATCGCCCGCAGCAAGAGCAACGTCATTGATATATACAGAGAAAAGAGTCGGCCCGAGAATTGAACCCTGTGGCACCCCCATAGAGACTGCCAGAGGACCGGACAGCATGCCCTCCGATTTGACACACTGAACTCTGTCTGCAAAGTAATTGGTGAACCAGGCAAGGCAGTCATCCGAAAAACCGAGGCTACTGAGTCTGCCGATAAGAATATGGTGATTGACAGAGTCGAAAGCCTTGGCAAGGTCAATGAAGACGGCTGCACAGTACTGTCTTTTATCGATGGCGGTTATGATATCGTTTAGTACCTTGAGTGTTGCTGAGGTGCACCCGTGACCGGCTCGGAAACCAGATTGCACAGCGGAGAAGGTACGGTGGGATTCGAGATGGTCAGTGACCTGTTTGTTGACTTGGCTTTCGAAGACCTTAGATAGGCAGGGCAGGATGGATATAGGTCTGTAACAGTTTGGGTCCAGGGTGTCTCCCCCTTTGAAGAGGGGGATGACTGCGGCAGCTTTCCAATCCTTGGGGATCTCAGACGATATGAAAGAGAGGTTGAACAGGCTGGTAATAGGGGTTGCGACAATGGCGGCGGAAAGTTTCAGAAATAGGGGGTCCAGGTTGTCAAGCCCAGCTGATTTGTACGGGTCCAGGTTTTGCAGCTCTTTCAGAACATCTGCTATCTGGATTTGGGTAAAGGAGAACCTGGAGAGGCTTGGGCGAGGAGCTGCCGGGGGCAGAGCTGTTGGCCGAGGTTGGAGTAGCCAGGCGGAAGGCATGGCCAGCCGTTGAGAAATGCTTATTGAAGTTTTCGATAATCATGGATTTATCGGTGGTGACCGTGTTACCTAGCCTCAGTGCAGTGGGCAGCTGGGAGGAGGTGCTCTTGTTCTCCATGGACTTCACAGTGTCCCAGAACTTTTTGGAGTTGGAGCTACAGGATGCAAACTTCTGCCTGAAGAAGCTGGCCTTAGCTTTCCTGACTGACTGCGTGTATTGGTTCCGGACTTCCCTGAACAGTTGCATATCCCGGGGACTATTCGATGCTATTGCAGTCCGCCACAGGATGTTTTTGTGCTGGTCGAGGGCAGTCAGGTCTGGGGTGAACCAAGGACTGTATCTGTTCTTAGTTCTGCATTTTTTGAACGGAGCATGCTTATCTAAAATGGTAAGGAAGTTACTTTTAAAGAATGACCAGGCATCCTCAACTGACGGGATGAGGTCAATGTCCTTCCAGGATACCGGGCCAGGTCGATTAGAAAGGCCTGCTCACAGAAGTGTTTTAGGGAGCGTTTGACAGTGATGAGGGGTGGTCGTTTGACTGCGGCTCCGTAGCGGATACAGGCAATGAGGCAGTGATCGCTGAGATCCTGGTTGAAGACAGCGGAGGTGTATTTGGAGGGCCAAATGTTTTTTGAGATTGTATGGTTGGCATGAGTTGCATGGTAACTGTAGCTTGATAGCTCTTCAGCTGTGTGCATTCAATTTGCATGCAATTTGGTGGGTGGGGGTAGTGTAAATTTAATATTGCAGGCTGGCTGGTAGCTGGAAGTAGCTTTATTGGTAATGTACAGGTGTAAATCCTGCAATTCCAATTCGCAGATGCACATGTCGATAAAGACGATGAAGTTGACCAAGGGGCATTCTTGAGTAACTTAGCCTTGTTTTACTTAAAAATGCAAGCCAGGCAACCGAATGCAGTCCATAAGAGAGTAGTTCCAGGAGGTCCACAACTGAGGAATGAAAAGTGTACTTTAAAAACTCATAGACAGGGACGTTGGACCATCAAAGAGGCGAAAATATGATGAGAACTACATTGATTTGGTTCACTTATATTGGGAGTAGTGCCTTTCCTCCGTCACAGTGTGTTATATGTGCAAAGTACTATCTCACAACTCGATGAAACCTTCACTCTTGCGCAGACATTTAGAAACAAAACATGCCAATTAGAAAAATAAGCCACGGGAGTTTTTTGAGCGAGAATTAAGACAACTTTCGAGTATTACGACAGGTATAAAAGCAACAGACACCATTAATAAGAATGGACTAGAAGCATCTTATATGGTGAGCTACAAAGTGGCTAGGACAGGTAAGCCCATACTATTGTGTAGGACTTAATTCTTTCTGCTGCCGTGGATTTGGCTGGGACAATGCTGGGGAAAAGGCCAAAATAACTATACAGACAATGCCTTCATCAAACAACACTGTTTCACGACGCATTGATGACATGGCAGGAGATGTTTTGAAACAATTGCTGCTTCGCATACAAGCCAGTGAATTCTATGCGTTACAGCTGGATGAGTCAACAGACAGGGCGGGCCTGGTACAGCTCCTGGTATATGTCCATTATGTTTATGGGGGGTCAATTAAGGAAGACATCCTCTTCTGCAAACCACTGGAAACCGGGCCAACAGGAGAGGATATTTTTAAGGTACTGGACAGCTTTGTGACATTAAATGGACTTTGGTGGTCAAGATGTGTTGGTATCTGTACTGATGGCACAAACGCCATGACAGGGAGACATAGTGGAGTGGTAAGTGCGTGCAAGCAGTTGCTCCCAACGCCACTTGGGTACACTGCAGCATCCACCAAGAGGCTCTTGCTGCCAAGGGAATGCTTGACAGCTTGAAAGACATTTTGGACACTACAGCGAAAATGGTTAACTTTGTTAAAGCAAGGCCCTTTCCATTTTTGCATTGGATATATTTACCATATCATATGGAGACAGAAACATAAGCATTTTACCTTATCATAAGTAGACATAATTGCAAATGATTAAATCCTTCCAACAGAAAAAAACGTAGTTACGAATTGAACTTTAATAATGAGTTGACTCTTCACAATGGGTGATTTCACTGAACAACAAAAGTAAGGGAATATTGAATGATCCCCAATGATTCATCGCATCTCCCAAAAACTTTTTCAACATACATCTGTAAAATGATAGTCTGGAAATTAAAGCTTTGGTTGTCTTCCTCTCAGGCTTCTATGTCTTCTCCCTGGACCTCCTCAATGTCCACCTCTTAAACATCAGACTCTGAGGCCTCATCTTCACTGTCACTTTCCAACTTTGCTGAGGATGGGTCGTTGTCAGGCTCAAAAAGCCTCAAATTTGCCCGGGTGGCCACCAACTTTTCAACCCTTGTATTGGTCAGCCTGTTGCGTGCTTTGGTGTGTGAGTTCCCAAACAAGTACCAGTTGCGCTTTGAGGCGGCTGATGTTGGTGGAATTTGGAGGATGATGGCGGCAACAGGGGAAAGAACCTCAGATCCACGAAGTCCCTTCCACCAGGTGACTGATGAGATATGTTGGCACAACTGCCATATTGCATCTCTATCCCAAAGCCCTTGCTTGGAAGTGTACTTCGCCAGACTGCCAAGAATCTTACCCTCATCCAGGTGGCGAGACACAGTAGTGATGACACCATAGGCCTTGTTGAACTCTGCACCAGACAGGATTCTCTTGCCAGCATACTTGGGGTCCAACATGTACGCAGCGGCATGTACAGGCTTCAGGCAGAAGTCCTCATGCTTTTTGATGTATTTCAGAACTGCAGATTCCTCAGCTTCGAGCAACAGGGAAGTGGGCAGGGCAGTACTATTTTTTTTCTCTTACATCTGCAAGCAGAGTCTGAACATCAGACAGGATGGCATTGTCTCCCTCAATTCGTGCAATGGCTACTGCTATAGGTTTCAGGCTGCTTACCACTCTCCCAAAATACATCATCCAGCAGGATCCTCTTGATGGGGCTGTCCATATCGACAGACTGCGATATGGCCATTTCTTGGAGAGACTCCTTCCCCTCCAAGAGACTGTCAAACATGATGACAACACCACCCCAACGGGTGTTGCTAGGCAGCTTCAATGTGGTGCTCTTATTCTTCTCACTTTGCTTGGTGAGGTAGATTGCTGCTATAACATGATGACCCTTCACATACCTAACCATTTCCTTGGCTCTCTTGTAGAGTGTCATGATGTCCTTGAGGAGCAGATTCAATGCATGAGCAGCACAGCCAATGGTTCACTGTTAAAAGCCAAAAGGTTCACTGTTATAAGCTAACTTTTTTGATGAATTTAAGCTAAATTCAGCAAATGTGTTGTACAATGCATACTGTACAATACATTTAATACATGTATTTTACAGTGTGTGTGTGTGGCAGGCTTACAAAGATGGCAAAAAACAATATATGAGAGTGCGCTGACCCTGGTGCTGACCCCTGTATGCAGATGGAGGTTGAACGTTTGAAGGGGTATGGGGACTATAAAAAGTTTGGGAACCACTGCTCTAAGTAGTCAAACGTGTAACCTACTCTTTCAGCATGAACCACACAAATCAAATCACATACGCACATTTCAATGACTTTATATTCCAGGACATTTCTTGACAGAGGGGCCATGTCATTCTATGTGATGTACATTGTGTTCCTTTGGTTCACAATTCATTGGAAGTGGTCTGAGCTCAAGGACATCCACTGAGAGAAGGACCAGTTACAGACTGCAGTCATAGACTTACGTCATTGGTGGAAGTTACATTCACCTCTTTAACAATTGAACAATTTTCATTACAGACACTCCATTATCAACTTGCTGACAAGAAGAGTCTTGTTTTTCAAAGTTTTAAAGGTAACATGTACTAGTATCATCCACATGAACGTACATCCACCCCTAACTGCCAAAAACGGTCTTCTTTTGAAGGTGTGAAATGAAGAGCCATGTCCTTTTAGAGTGAGGTCTGACGCTGTGGTAAAATTAAAAGACAACCCATGACCATGACAGCTTTCTCTTGCTCTCTGCTCAACCTCAGGAAAATGGCAGTGTTCCCATTTTAAGGACAACCACTGAGAAAAAGACTAGTTGCAGTCATAGACATACCTATTTCTTCTTCTTTTTATATTCATCTATCCTCATTTTAGTGACAAACACAGTTAAATGTGCTGCTTCTATAAAGCTAGTG